>NW_016804706.1:254423-303343 GCF_001698545.2 Rhinopithecus bieti
CCAAAGTAAAACACTCTTAAATACCTATATAGCAGTCCACCAAAAATTTCTGAGAGCTATGAAGCATCCAGCTTTTCAGTTACCTCTTCATTTAACATTCGTTTTGTTTTGTTTTTTTGAGACGGAGTCTCGCTCAGTTACCCAGGCTGGAGTGCGGTGGCCGGATCTCAGCTCACTGCAAGCTCCGCCTCCCGGGTTCACGCCATTCTCCTGCCTCAGCCTCCCGAGTAGCTGGGACTACAGGCGCCCGCCACCTCGCCCGGCTAGTTTTTTGTATTTTTTAGTAGAGACGAGGTTTCACCGTGTTAGCCAGGATGGTCTCGATCTCCTGACCTCGTGATCCGCCCGTCTCGGCCTCCCAAAGTGCTGGGATTACAGGCTTGAGCCACCGCGCCCGGCAAGAGTGCTATTAATTTTAAACAACACCAGAGTGTGTGAGTGTGGAATTTTCTCCACATTTTCTGAACCATATGTGTAGAAGACACTGGCTGCTGGTTTGGAGTGTTCACTGGAGATGTGGGTAGAGGATAAATGTGTTATGAAGTTGGAAATCCTAGAAATAAAATGCAAATTTTTCTCCTCTGGCTTACTGTTCTAGCCCTTCACAGACATAGAGTTCTGGCTCTATAGGGGCATAAGTACAGTTACAAGGAACTGAAAGACTTAGGGAAAGTGGAGAGTTAAGAAACTGAAAGTATCTTTGAAGCCAAAGAAACAAAAAAGAAGTAGAGAAGAAAGATACATGTCATATGATTCTACTTGTATTATTACATTAGGGGAGATAAAAAAACTGTAAAGATAGAAACAAATTTGTGGTTGCCAGAAGCTGGAATCAGTGATGTGTTGTTTATAAAAAGGAATGGGAAGATTTGGGAGGTGATAGAATTGTTTTATATCTTGTCTGTGTCTATAGTTGCATGACTATACATGACTATATGTTTGTAAAAAATCAAATAATTATATGCTAAAAAAGAGAATGTTACTGTCTATAAATTATACATTTATAAAATAAATTGGAATGAAAGAAGTAATGGGAGAATGGCAAAGAGCATACTCCAATACCAAACAAAAGACTATGAAGGTGGGACACAGTCTTAGAGTAGACACGTAGGTAATCTTCATGATGTGATCATTAACATCTGCACTACTTTTGTAACTCCTTTTCATATTAACTGTTGCACTTACTACATCGTATTCTAATTATCTGCTATATGCGTTTCTCTCTTTATATGGTGAATGATTTAAAGGTGGAGAATTGAGACTTCACCTTATACACAATGGAATTTTTGATATCTGGATTATACCACCATGTCTTGTACTAGGTTGATGATCAACAATAATTTTAGAAAGAATAAAAAAGGAGTGGAGGTCAGGGAGGTCTGAGGTTAATGTGGGGAGGCAAGATATCCACCTGATATTAATTGTGGCAGCATCATGGTCAGTGGGAAGGTTGCATCATCAACATAGATGCCTGGGTGATGGCCATATTTGATACTGGAAAGAAAAAACTGGTATAGGCACCCAATATGCAGCTAGGAACATACCTGGAAAATAAGCATACGAGGAAAACAAGAAGATGTAAAGAATTTTTTGGTAAGAAAATGTAGGCCTTGAAGGGCAAGATAGTTTATATGAAAGAGAAGAAGTAACAGTCAGAAAAAAAAAAATAAGGAACTTAGAGAATGCAGACCTTGATCCTACCCACCTCCTCAAACTGTGAGAGAAGGAGCAGCTTTGAATTGAAGAATAAGAGAAATAGCTTTTGGGGGAAGAACCAAATGTTAACGACAACACAGAAATATCAGGACTAGGTAGTGGTATTGGAGAAGTTTTTCATAATATATTGCTAGGGTTCTAAGGAATTTTATTAGTGAGCAAAGAATTAAAAAACAAACTTTCCAAAATGTAAGAATGATAGCATGGGATAGGAAAAGGTGGGATGACCTAAGTTAAAGAAAAGAAAATAACAATATGTTGCTTGAATTTATTTTTCTAGTGATAGAACTTTTGCAAATGAAAACACTTCTTCACCATGCAGTTATGTACCTTTTGGTCCTAAAGAATAAATAATTGATTTTCAAAGATGTGCTAACCTTTTGGGTTAATTGCTCTTTAAGTAACAACTATTTATTCATGAGAGAGAGTGACTTGCATGATATTAAAAAATTCATAATTATTTTTGTAAGTAAGAGAAACATACAGTTTCACTTTGCTTTACAGAACAGTCTTTTGGATAACAGTGTATAAATTATTTATACTCCAAATCCTGGTTGCCACGCACAACAATAACATTATTTAAAACAACTCTTTTGTAAATCATTTTGTAAAATGGAAAAAAAGAGAACATGTTTGCATTAGGTGCTTCCTGCAGATAATAAAAACAAAATGGAATTTATTTTCCCCTCAGATATGTTTGACATAGTGACAAAGGTAATTTTCACATGAGAAATACTGTAGAATGCTTACAAACAGTATATAAATGGTAAGAATAAACCAGACACAAGTCACTGGAACTTGTATTGCAATATTAACATAATTATTCCAAAATAAAGGTTAATCTATAGTTTCCTAAAAAAGATGACCTTTGAGAAAGACAAAAGAGAAATATTACAGCTATGTGAACTGGCACTTTGAATGTTGATATGGTTTGGTTCTGTGTCCCCACCCAAATCTTACAACTCGAATTGTAATCCCCAAGTGTTGAGGGAGGTAGGTGACTGGATCATGGGATTGGTTTCTCCCATGCTGTTCTCTTGATAGTGAGTTCTCAAGAGCTCTGATGGCTTTGTAAGTGTTTGGAAGTTCCTCCTTCACTCTTCTCTTTCCTGCCACTATGTGAAGAAGGTTCTTGTTTCCCCTTCACTTTCTGCTATAATTGTAAGTTTCCTGAGGCATCCCCAGTCATGCAGAATTGTGAGTCAATTAAGCCTCTTTCTTTTATAATTACCCACTCTCAGGTAGTATTCTTTATAGCAATGTGTCTTACCCCAAATTAAGTTTGATTATTTTTTCTTTAAAAAAAAAACAGCTTTATTGGGAGTATAATATGCAAAGAACTGCACATACTTAATATGTACAATTGGATGAACTTTGACATATAAAAATATCCATGATGCCATCACCACAATCAAAGTAATAGACACATCTGCCACCTTCCAAAGTTTCCTTGAATCCCTCTGCTTTTTTGTTTTGTTTGTGATAAGAACACAACATGAGATTTACCCTCTTAGCAAATTTTGAAGTGCATAATACCTATAGGCACGATGTTGCACAGTAGAGCTCTTATTCATCTAGCATAACTGAAACTACACTCATTGAAAAGCTATTTCCCCATCTCCATTTCCCCCATCCCCTACCCTTGACAATAACTTTCATTCTCTTCTTCTATGAGGTTAACTGTTACAGGTCCTCATATAAGTGGACTCATGCAGTATTAGTCTTTCTGAGAGGCTTATTTCACTCAGCATAGTGGTCTCCAGGTTCATCCACGTTGTTGCAAATGGAATAAACTTTTTCATTTTAAAGGCTGATTTTGCATTTTCAAACTAAAAAATTGGAATACCTCACTCTATTTGTTTGAAAATAGGTAGGATACGTAGGTCCACAATCATGCTCCCTGTACTCATAACCCCACATTTTTACCAGCTATCTATTGTCATTTGATTTCAATTCACAGTTAGATTTGAGTGAGGCTTGAATAGGATGATCATGAGAATGGTTCTAGCATGTGAGTCTGAGTAGCTATCAAGGTTTCCAATTACCTTGAAGCAGGACTTAACTCTAGCTCCTATCACTTTTGTATATGTATGTAAAAATACAAATACAGTAATAAAAACCAATGAGACTTATTTCATGGAGTTGTTGTTTTGCTTTAGAATAATAATATATTTGTTTATATCTTGAAATACTCACCAGGAGATTGGTAATGGAAGACAACTGCTAAATTAGATATTAAAATTTTGATGTATCATTTCAAAACGAAACCAGATTAAAATTAAGAAAGCATATA
Organism: Rhinopithecus bieti; assembly: GCF_001698545.2. Lineage (NCBI taxonomy): Eukaryota > Metazoa > Chordata > Mammalia > Primates > Cercopithecidae > Rhinopithecus > Rhinopithecus bieti. Next base: position 258,433 of record NW_016804706.1, read on the forward strand.
ATTTTCATTTGAATTAAATGACATTATTTGCAATTTTGAACAAGATAAAAGTATATGTCCTCTGCTCAACTAGTAACATGAGAATGTCCTTGCATAATGTACCTCTGTCCCATATAATAATTTACTTAGTTATGTATGTAGTCTAGTATCATTGAGCAAATGATACTTTCATGCATTTTAGAAAATAAAACATATGAAAGCTATATGATGGAATATTTTCTCATATTGATGTAGCAAACACTTATTTACCACATCAATTCATTTCCTCCAAATAAAAACTGATACTAGTTTCTTGATACAGAAAAAGCAGAGGACTTGGAGGGACAGAATAACAGTTACTAATTTGACTGTACCTGTATTAGTCCATTCTCACACTGCTATGAGGAAAAATACCCCAGACTGGATAATTTATAAAGAAAAGAGGTCTAATGAATGCATAGTTCTGTATTGCTGGAGAGGCCTCAGGAAACTTACAATCATGGCAGAAGGTGAAGGAGAAGCAAAGACACATCCTACAGAGTGGCAGGCGAGAGAGCTTGTGCAAGTGCAGAAGAAACTACCAGTTATAAAAACATCAGGTCTTGTGAGAATCCACACCCTGTCATGAGAACAGAATGGGTAAACCACCCCCATAATCCAATCACTTCCCACCAGGTCTCTTCCACAACACCTGGGGATTACAGTTCAAGGTGGATTTGGGTGGGGACCCAAAGCCTAACAATATTAGTGCCAAATGCAATCCTAGATGAATTCCTAGAGCAGGAAATTTTAAATATAAGTTTTGAATGGAAATATTCAGCTATAGAGAAAGAATATGATTTCTCAAAGAACTATTATAAGTGTCCTGTTCTTGTCTAAAAAAATTCTTCCCTAGCACAGAATCTCACTTCCCATAGGTTCTTAAGCATGATGATACATGTTTTATGGCTGAAATAACCTAATGAAATATTCCAATACACAATTTTATTACATGTATATGTGCTAGTAATTTGTACATAGCTTTATAAGTACATATACAAGTATACATAGTTTATAATATGCATCTAGCTTTTCAAAGCTACATTAAAAGAATCTATGAATGATACAGTAACAAAGATCAAACATAAGGCTATATATACAACAGTAAATGGACTTAATAGATGATAAATTTATACTATAATTCACAAATAGCAATAAATTGTAGAAAAGCATGATCTTATGAAACTGAACAAAATTAATTTTAAATGCTACAACATAAATATCGAGTGGAAAAAAGCTTCCATTTTACAAGATGAGGCACATTCTTTACAGTTGTATGTTACTTGTATTATTATTTTAATATGTAATTTAAATAGAACTTTCAATATGGTAGACTACTATAATAATGATCCAGTATATCAAAATAGTGAATTAAATAAAACAAGAGACTAAGTGAATGGGTGGCTATGTGAATATATACTGTACATACATAGTCCCCAGGGTGAATGAGAACTGGAACTTTGCTAATACCAACTCCCTCCCTTGCTCTCTCTCTCTACCCTCTCTCTATGTATATATATTTGTATTAACAAGAACCCAGTTCTCATTAATTCTGGAGTAAGGGGCTTTCAGAGAAAAACTAAACACCCTTTAGGTTTTCTGAAATGTCTTCCTTTTTTAATAGTAATGACCCTTTCTACTTTACAGTTGAGTGTGGTGCTTTGCTTGCAGTCACTGATTTCTTTCCCTAAGGAGACCAACTTTGAGGGATAGACTTTGAACAAAGTTTATCTCAATGCTGTTTGTTAAGTGGCTTACCCCAAGAGGCCTTTTGCAGAAGTAATTGTTAAAACCATGATGCACAACTGAGAGAAAGGCGCCAGGGACTATCTAACAAAGCTGGCACCTCTGGAGACACTTTGGAAGTATTTAATACATATGCCCTGATGGATCATGTTGCTCTTCAAAGAAAACAGTTTTGAGGCACCTAAGCAATTATGTACTTACTGACTTTGTGAAAACATTTATAACATCTTAATAACACAATTATCGGTAAGCTTTCTAATGAGCCCCCAAGTGACCTGCTAGTAGAACAAAAACTTTCTTGATAAGAGCCAGTTTTCAAGAGACCATTTTAATTGTATGAAAACTGAAAATGATGGTGTTAAGAAGCTGCTGTTAGCTCTCTGTAAACTGTATGGACTCTTTGCTAGTATGGCCCTCAGTGAACACACATCTTTAGTACAAATTAACAATTGCTATAACTTGTAGTCTTAGAAGAAAACAAATACTGTGGAGGCCTCCAAAGTTATTCTAGTTACCTGCTCTCTATATTGGGAGACAGAATTCAAACTCCAAAATTTCAAATTCTTCTTTGTTTTATGTTTAAGTGGGTTAGAATAATCTAATAAAATACTCCCAATAAACAAATCAATCCTGCATTTTAAAAAAATGTTCTGTGAAAGCAATAAACCTTGTTGCTAACTTTCAATATGGCATATACACCAGTTAACAATACATCAATACATCTTTTAGAATCAGATGGTATGAGTTTGAACAATTAACCACCAATTATTAGGTATGTGACTTAAGGAAAGCTAGTTAATTTGGTGGCTCAATTGTAAAAAAGATGGTAATAGTATCTCTCGCATGTGGCATGTTAAATGGGTTAATATATATTAACTACATTAAATAATATCACATATAAGCATGGAAGAGATGTTAGCGCTCATCATTCAGTCACCCTAGTAACAGTGTATTGTTTTCTATAGTTACTTCAAAAAACACTTTTATATTTTGTTTTAAAATTATTTTATTTTATTTTATAGAAAAGAAAATTCAGATTAAAGAAACCATAGCTATCTTGACTAAGATTACACTGGTATGTATCAGTAGTGTCCAACTTCAAATACACGTCTTCTGATTATGAGTATGGTGGTTCTTCCATCAACTTATAGCTATTTCCATTTACAATTCAAGCTCTTCCAATACTGGAAGTGTTAAAAATGGGATGGAAAACTACATCTGTAAGAAATAAACACTGACTATTTTGTTTCACTTAAGGTTAATCAAATTTCAAAATACACATTCTTGTTCCCATTATGGTGGCGTAAGTACACTCATTCTGTCTTTTCCCCTGAGAAAGTTAAAATTGTCCCTGATTGCATATGATATATTATCATACATAAAAACTGTAAAGAATTTATCCAAAAACTGTTAGAAATAATAAATGAATTCAATAAACTTGCAGGATACAAATCAACATATAAAAATTATTTCCATACACTAACAACAAACTATCCAAAAAAGAAATCAAGAAAACAATCCCACTTACAATAGCTACAAAAAAAAAGAAAAATAACATACTTAGGAATTAACATAGCCAAGGAGGTTAAAGATCTGTATCCAAAAAAAGCTATACAGCATTGATTAAAGTAATTGAAGAAGACACAAATAATTGGAAAAATATCCTATAAATATATCCTATGACTTTGAAGGATTAATATTGTCAAACTTTTCATGCTATTCAAAGTAATCTACAGAGTCAGCATAATCTCATCAAAATATTGATGGCATGTTTCACAGAAATAGGAAAAAATCCTATAATTCTATGGAACTAAAAAATAACCCAAGTAGCCAAAGCAATCTTGCAAAAAACGAACAGAGCTGCAAGTAATATACTACCTGATTTGAAAATATACTCCAAAGCTAGAGTGATTAAGACAGCATGGTACTGGCATAAAAACAGACACAAAGACTGATGGAAAAAAATAAAGAACTGAGAAATAAATATATGCATTTACAGTCCATTGATTTTTGACAAAAGTGCCAATAACACACTATGGAGAAAAGACAGTTCCTTCAACAACTAATGTTGGAACAATTGGATATTCACATGCCAGTAGAATGAAATTGGACCCTTATTTCACAGTATATTAAAAAAAAAACTGCAAATGGATTAAAGACATTTGGATTAAATGTGTAACCTGAAATTGTAAAAATACTAGAAGAAAATTATTGGGGAAACCAAACCCCAAAACTGTCTTTCTTCTATTTCCAAATCTAGAACAACATCCTGCAGCTGGTACTCAAATTGTGCTGCATGGGTCATGGTGTGTAAAAAAGCAGTCTGGCCACTGTTTTTCCTCACTGAGTGGGACCTTCTGGGATCCCCAGCTAACCTGCCAGTGTGTTTGGGCTGGTAATAGGTCCATTCCTTCCTGGAGCAGAGCTCCCAGAGGGAGGGGCAGGCTGCCATCTTTGCTGTTTGGCAAAATTCACTGTTGATACCATCAGGTACTAGAAAATCTGAAGTGACTAGGGACTGGAGCAGATCCCCAGAATATGGTAGCAGCTCCATGGAGAAGTGGTCAGACTGTAGGGTATGTGGGTCCCCAATCTTGTATCTCCTCCTGGGGCAGATTCTCCCAGCCTGGGTCTCCAGTCACCCCCACACTGAGACTGTTGAGCCAGTAGCAGTTCTGCAACGCCCTGGGACAAAGCTGCCAATAGGAGGGGTGGGTTGCCATCTTTGCTTTCTCACAGTCTTCATCCTTGTGTCCCCAGGCCCTGGAGAGTCTGCGGGACCAAGGGCTGGTTGGGACCCGTAGCGCAGAGCATCCACCTCATAGAAGAGTGGCTGAACTGTTCTCCATACAGATCCTGATCCTCACTTCTCACTAGACAAGGCCACCTGACCTGGGACTCAAGCACACCTGACCACTTCAATCAAAGCACAACTGCCACCTGACCACTTCAATCAAAGGCAGTCCTGCAGTTAAAGGAACACTCACACACACAGATAAGAAAAAAAAAAACAATGAGAGAATCTGGCAACTCAAATTGTCATAGTGTCTTATGTCCTCCAAATGATCACTCTAGTTCTTCAACAAGAATTCTTAAGCAGGCTGACATGGCTGAAATAACAAATAGAATTCAGAATACGGATAGGAATGAAGATAATTGAGATTCAGGAGAATGGCAAAACCCAATCCAAGGAAGCTAAGGATCACAAAAAAATGATACAGCAGGTGACAGACAAAACAGCCAGCATAAAAACAACCTAATTGACCTGATAGAACTGAAAAATTCACTAAAAGAATTTTCAATGCAATCAAAAATATTAATAGCAGAGTAGACAAAGCTGAGCAAAGAGTCTCAGAATTTGAAGATAGGCTCTCTGAAATAAGAGAGTCAGACAAAAACAAAGAATAAAAGGAAAAGGAATGAACAAAACCTCTGTGCAATATGAGATTATGCAAAGAGGCCAAATCATTGGTATCCCTGAAAGAGAGGGGAAGAAAGCAAACAACTTGGAAAACATATTTCAGGATATCAACCATGAAAACTTCCCCAATCTTGCTAAAGAGACCAATAGTCAAATGCAGGAAATACAGAAAACCTCTGCAAGATTCTGCACAAGATCATCCCCAAGACACAAAATCATCATATTTTCTAAGGACGAAATGAAGGAAAGAACGTAAAAGGCAGCTTGAGAGAAAGGATAGGTCACCTACAAAGGGAACCATATGAGGCTAACAGTGGACCTCTCCGCAGAAATGTTGTAAGCCAGAACAGATTGCAGGTCTATATTCAACATTCTTAAAGAAAAATTTCTTTAACCATGAATTTTATATCCAGCCAACTAAGCTTCCTCTGTGAAGGAGAAATAAGATCTTTTCAGAGAAGTAAATATTGAGGGATTGTATTACTAGATACACCTTACAAGAGATCTTGAAAGGAGAACTAAACGTAGAAAGAAAACACCATTGCCAACCAATACAAAAACACATTTAAGTACACAGACCAGTGACACTATAAAGCAACCAACCAAACAAGCAGGCATAATAACCAGCTAACAACAAACAGACAGGATTTAAATCTACACGTATCAATACTAACATTGAAAGTAAACAGGATAAATGTCCCAATTAAAAGGCACGGAGTGGCAAGCTGGGTAAAGAAGCAAAATCCAATTGTATGCTGTTTTCAGGAAACCCATCTCAAATGCAATGACACCCATAGGCTCAAAATAAAGGGATGGAAAAAATCTACCAAGTAAATGAAAATAAGAAAAAAGAAGGGGTTGCAATACTAATTTCAGAAAAAAGCAGACTTTAAACTAACAAAGGTGAAAAAAGACAAGGAAGGGCATTATATAATGATAAAGGATTCAAACAAGAAGAGCTAAATATCCTAAATATATATGCACCCACAGCAGGAGAATCCAGATTCATAAAGCAAGTTCTTAGAGACCTACAAACAGACTTACATGCCAACGCAATGAGAGTCTCCAGTGGAGTATTTCAACACTGACAGTACTAGACAGATCATCAAGGCAGAAAATTAACAAAGATTTAAACAAAGATTGAACTCAACATTGGATCAAATAGATCTGTTAGACCTCAGAACTCTCCACCCCAAAACAACAGAATATACATTCTCATCAACACATGGAACACACTCTAAAATAGAACACACAATTGGACATAAAACAATCCTCGGCAAATGCAAAAGGACCAAAATCATACCAAACACACTCATGGACAACACCTCAATAAAAATAGAAATCAAGACTGAAAAAAATCACTCAATCCATGCAATTACATGGAAATTAAACAACTGCTTTTTAATGAATTTGAGGTAAATACTGAAATTAACACAGAAATCAAAATGTTCTTGGAAACTATTGAGAATGAAGATACAACATACCAGAATCTCTGGGACACAGCTAAGGCAGTGTTATGGGGGAAATTTGTAGCACTAACTGCACACATCAAAAAGATACAAAGATCTTAAATTAACAACCTACATCATAAATAAAAGAACTAGAGACAGAAGACAAAACCAACCCCAAAGCTAGCAGAAGATAAGAAATAACCAAAATCAGAGCTGATCTGAAAGAAATTGAGATGAGAAAAACTGCATAAAAGATAAACGAATCCAGGAGTTTGTTCTTTGGGAGAATTAGTAAGATGAATAGACTCCTAGTCAGATCAATAGAGAAGGAAAACAGATGATCCAAATAAACATAGTCAGAAATGACAAATGGGATGCTACCATTGACCCCACAACAATACAAATAATCATCAGAGACATGATGAATCTTGAAGACATATGCACAAGAACTAGAAAATCTAGACGAGATAGATAAATTTCTGTACACATATATCCTTCCAAGTCTGAACCAAGAAGAAACTGATTATCTGAACAGACCAATAATGAGCTCTGAAATTGAATCAGTAATAAATAGCCTACCAAACAAAGGAGAAGTGACTTCTCCCCACCTCATTCTATGAGGCCAGCATCATCCTAATAAAAAAACCTGGAAGAAACACATACACAAAAGGAAAACTTCAGGCCAATATTCTTCATGAACATAGATGCAAAAAAGTCTCAACAAAATAGTAGCAAACTGAATTCAACAGCACATCAAAAAGCTAATACAAAATGATTAAGTAAGCTTTATCCCTGGGATACAAAGTTGGTTCAACATATGCAAATTAATAAAGTGATTCATCACATAAACAGAATGAAAAACAAAACTCACATAATTTTCTCAATAGACACAGAAAAGGCTTCTGATTAAGTGCAACATTGCTTCATATTAAAAACTCTCAATAAACTAGGTATTAAGGAAAATATCTCAAAATAATAGGCGCCATTTATGACAAATCCACAGCCAACATCATACTGAATGGACAAAAGCTGGAAGCATCCCCTTGAAAACCAGCACAAGACAAGGATATCCTCTCTCAGCACTCCTATTCAACATAGTATTGGAAGTCCTGGCCAGAGCAATTAGGCAAGAGAAAGAAATAATGGGCATTATAGGAAGAGAGTAAGTAAAACTATTCCTGTTTGCAGATGACATGATTCTATATCTAGAAAACCCCATGGTCTTGGCCAAAAAGTGCCTTCAGCTGATACACTATTTCAGCAAAGTTTCCAGATAAAAAATCAAGTGCAAAAGTCACTAGCATTCCTATACAGCAACAACAGTCAAGCTGAGAGACAAATCAGGAACACAATCCCGTTCACAATTGCCAATGAAAGAATATAATATCTAGGAATGCAGCTAACAAGTCAGGTGAAAAGCCTCTACAATAAGAACTACAAAACACTGCTCAGAGAAATCAGAGATAACACAAACAAATGGAAACAAATTTCTTGTTCATGGATAGTTAGAATCAATATTGTTTAAATGGCCATACTGCCCAAAGCAATTTACAGATTCAAGGCTATTTCTATCAAACTACCAATGACATTCTTCGCAGAACTAGAAAAAGGCTTTAAAATTCATGTGAAACCAAAAAAGAACCGGAATAGCCAAGCAATTTTAAACAAAAAGAACAAATTTGGAGGCATCATGTTACCCTTCTTCGAACTATACTTCAGGGCAACAGTAACCAAAACAGGTTTCCTGAGAGGATACCAGGGTGTCCTTTCAGGAAAGTCCCCAAAATGGGAAAGTAAATCCATACCTCTGTCTTAGGAAATGAAAGGAAAGTTGATTAAGAAAATATATTAAGCCATTGAGATCTGTGTTGGCCATAGTTCTAAAACTAAGGAACAAACATAGCAAGGAAAAAAAAGAAATAAAAAAAAATTAAAAAAAAAAAATGGAACTTCACACAGGAATTCCCCAAGGCCGCTGATTCATATTATAGGTGTGGAAAGACATCCTGCTAATTCTTACAATCTTTCTCAACACCAGGGGACACCCTCCCTTTGGATTTCTATGTCTAGAGACCTGTGGCTCATTAAAAGGCAGGTTGATTTTCAGAAAAAGAGAAAGAGGTTTTTAAAGATGAGTTTGTGCTGCAATCCCAACATGAACTATTGCTTCAAATACGTTTTAACTTTTATAATCACTGGGAATATAAACACGAATAGCTTCCTTAACTGTGAATCAGAACAATCAATCAGGTAGGAGAATGAACAGAGACAGGCTGCGAAGTTGCACATAATCTCAATATGTTAAGATTGACCTAGCTACTTGCTAGTATTAAACACCCGGTATCTAGATCTCATTTTCTATCTAATGGTGAACTCCTCATTGTGAGGAGAAATATGAAGACCCTTGACTTACCACATTTTTACTGCCATATCTTATTCTCAATTCGACATATCTAGTTCTCTAGACATTATCCAAAGCAAACATGTAATTTCTAAGTGGTGAAATTTCAGTGAAGTGAACGATTTACTACACACCACTCTGACTGCTAATTTTCTTAGAAGCTAGGAATATATGTTTTACCATAGGGATTTTTGGGACAATTTTGTTTTCGGGGTCCAAGAACCAAAAATTATATTTGAAATATAATTTGTATTTTAAACAGGAGTGGTAATTTTTTAAATACACAAAATACACATGGTCATTCAAGAAAGTTAAATGAATTATTTGAAGGCAGTCCTTCATGTAGGTATAGTAAAAGTTAGATTGTTTTTCAAAATTTCTTCCCAGCTAAGAAGCCAAAAAACCCATGGCTCTCTAGAAGTGTTCCCTTGTTCAATATTTTTTTTACTGTAGTCACATCAAATTATATTCTTCTCTCCTCAGTGGTTTCTAAAACCCTGAATGATACTCCTTTTACAGGAAGCACTCCAATGTCAGCATCTCTTCAATTTCTTTACAGTTCTACCTGCTCTCTCAGTGCCTCTCACTTCTGTAAGTTCCCCACACATCCTACTTCTTCCCTCCCAATATACAAAAGCTAATCCATTACAGCCTAATGAAAAGAACAAAGAAGAAGCTACCTCACAAAATTATGTCTCCTTTTATTAGTAAACTTAGTGAAGATAATGCCAGTACTTTACAAATTATGGAGAAAAAAAATCTCTAGAAAATGTAATGGATCTAGAAGAAAAGAAGGTGAATTTCATTGGGATAGAATATTCCTTAATATCTGATGAGTGAGTTTATTTCAGGCAAATAAAAGCAGAACTTAAGAAAATATATCACAAGAGAAGATAATTTCAAGAAGGCTGAATATATATTTAGAGGAGAGGTTAGTACTGGTGAAAAAAGAAACTACTGAATCTATCAGAGGAAAAACTGTTCTTATCTAGGGATTCATAGATTTCCTAGGAAAGGAAGAGTCTAAGATCAACAGGTAAATAAAAGCACAATAACATTTGCAATGAAAAAAGTAATTTGGGATTCTATTTCAAAAAAAATATAAAGGGTCAGATTATAGGAAGAAACTGAGCTCATCATCAGATATAATAGTGATGAAATTTTAAATATTCAGGCTAATATGTGATTAATGTGGTCATGTTTCTTACCCCAGTAGGTCACTACGACATTTCAGGGATGTGGGTCAGGAAGAGATCAGTAAGAGAATATCTCTAATTCATTTACATTCTAAAATGAGGAAATGCAATTACTACTACTCTTTCAAGATTAAAAAAAAAAAAATTGTGGTTTTGATGCATTGAAACCTGTCTTTTTATTTAAGTTAACATCCTACTGGTGGTTTCTTACTAGACCAAGAGATAGCTATGTGGTATGCTTAAAAATTGCCCCCTGTGAGAGCTACTTGGAAAGACGAAAAGAAAGCTGTAACCGAATGAAGATATTCATGGGCCCAGAGAGGTGGCTAATGCCCGTAATCCCAGCATGTTGGGAGACCGAGGCAGGCAGATAACTTGAGGTCAGGAGTTCAAGACCAGCCTGGCATACACGGTGAAACCTCATCTCTATTAAAAATACAAAAATTAGCCAGGTGAGGTGGTGGACTCCTGTAATCTCAGTTACTTGGGAGGCTGAGGAGAGAGAACCTCTTGAACCCGGGAGGCGGAGGTTGCAGTGAGCCAAGATCACACCACTGTACTCCAGCCTGGGAGAAACAATAAGACTCCATCTCAAAAAAAAAAAAAAAAAAAAAAAAAAAAAAAAAAAAAAAAAAAAAAAAAAAAAAAAAAAAAAAAAAAAATATAATGAAAATATTCACAGCCAGAGAAGATTGTAGGCTAGCAGGCTAGCAATGTTTTCTGATACCTGGGAGAAAGAAATATAGTAATGAAAAACATAATAAAAAATAGTTGTGTCAGAGATCATAACAGATATATATATATATATATATTTAATATTTAGCCATCTAAAACCAAAATGTAAAACTTGTGAGGTTGAATCATGCAAAACAACAATGCTCTTCCTGCAAATATTCTTGGCTTGGTGAGAAAATTCTGAGCTGGAAGGATTCTGATTGCGATTAGTGTTCCATACATTATTTTGTTTTTTTTTTGAAGTGATGCTGAATACAAACTCAGTCACCAAATTTCTCCTCTTGGGAGTGACAGACATTCAAGAACTGCAGCCTTTTCTCTTCGTAGTTTTCCTCACCATCTACTTCATCAGTGTGGCTGGGAATGGAGCCATTCTAATGATTGTCATCTCTGATCCTAGACTCCATTCCCCTATGTATTTCTTCCTGGGAAACCTGTCCTGCCTGGATATCTGCTACTCTACGGTGACACTGCCAAAGATGCTGCAGAACTTCCTCTCTACACACAAAGCAATTTCTTTCTTGGGATGCATAAGCCAGCTCCATTTCTTCCACTTCCTGGGCGGCACAGAGGCCATGCTGTTGGCTGTGATGGTATTTGACCGCTTTGTGGCTATCTGCAAGCCACTTTGCTACACTGTCGTCATGAACCCTCAGCTCTGTACCCAGATGGCCATCACAATCTGGACCATTGGTTTCTTCCATGCCCTGCTGCACTCCGTAATGACTTCTCGCTTGAACTTCTGTGGTTCCAACTGTATCCATCACTTCTTCTGTGATGTGAAGCCGTTGCTAAAGCTGGCCTGTGGGAACACTGAGCTTAATCAGTGGCTGCTCAGTACTGTCACAGGGACAATCGCAATGGGCTCTTTCTTTCTCACATTTCTCTCTTATTTCTACATTATCACTCATCTCTTCTTCAAGACTCATTCTTTTGGCATGCTCCACAAAGCACTGTCCACTTGTGCCTCCCACTTCATGGTAGTTATTCTTTTCTATGCAACTGTTCTCTTCACCTACATTCATCCTGCCTCAGGGACCTCCATGGACTAGGACCGGATCATTGCCATCATGTACACTGTGGTCACTCCTGTACTAAACCCACTGATCTACACTTTGAGGAACAAGGAAGTGAAGGGGGCCTTTAATAGAGCAATCAAAAGGTAGCTTTGACCTAAAGAAATCTTGAAGAACTCTTCTGAAGCATAAATAAACAATTAAAAAGTTGAGTCTGTAATTATACTCTTTCTTAAATTATTTAGAAATGTACAACAGAGGGAACTGGATAAAACAAAAATATATGGAAAAATATACTGTAATTGTATTTAACAATGTTTTCCTAGGTTATATAAGGGACATTTGAATGAATGGGATGCTAGCCATGGAACTCTACTGCTGACTAAGTTTTGAAGATATCAGTTGATAAAATTGATGTTAGGTTTTTTATATGTTCTTATAATGAAATTGGGTATAGAAATATGCCTGTGTTTCCCATGTATTAAATAGATGGATAATACTTGGGTCTATTTATCTATCTGGTCCTACTAGGTTAATGCATTATAATATTATAAATAAAATTACTATGCTTTGATATTTTGAGGATTTTATTTTAGGGCCATGGTTACTCAACTGGAAAAGTATATGCTAACTGACATATGAGTTAAGGAGAATTTTTAAGTGGAGTGCTTTGATTTCTTATTCTTTAAAGAAAGAGACAAATAAGTAATTAAAGCAAATGACATTGTAATCACTAAATAACAACAACAACAACAACTCTGACAGTTCATCTAAATAGTTTTGGCACCTCTGTCTCCAGATATCTTTTAGAAGTCAACTGTCCAAACCCTCAATGATTACTTAAAATATTAAAAATCAGAGATAATTTAACAAAGCTCTTAAGACTCTTTCAATCTCATTAGAAAGTTATTGTTTCCTCAGCTTTTAATTGTGGAAGATGATGACTTTATCAAAATTTTATTTTCTTTTTCTTACTTGTCACCAAACTCTTACTAAGGAAAGGCATAGAAGTCATAATTATTGAAGAATTTCTAGACATGAACTACTATGTTCCTCACTTTTTAAGTTCCTATAAATGACTTCTGTCTCTAAAGAAATGGTGGATTCTACAATTTATAAATATTTAAAGAATAGACAGAAAATACTATGAAAAGGCATTTTAAGCTCGTGCACTGACCCTTCAAGGACTCTGCATTCACTTTTGTAAATCTAAACGATTTTATTCTGACTTCTCTCCATGAGTCTTTTGTCTTCTAACTCCACCTTCTTTGGTCCCTCAATTCCAGTTTAGTTTATAACAAAACAAAACAACAATGTGTGTGTGGAGATGGCAACTCCTAATCTCAATTGTCCCACACTATCAGTAATATATTCGATGCATATTTTATACAATATGTTTTTTCTCTCATTTCTGGTGGTGAGAATTTGTCACATAATTAAAACTTCACAGAGTATGTGAACTATAGAAGAGCACATGGGGTTCTGGTTAACTGTTGGTGCATAACACACTAGGACCCCAAAATTCAATCCCTTAAAACAATTAAGTTACATGCTTCATTGGGTAAGAAATTTGGAAAAACACAGCAGAGAATGGTTGACTCTGATCCATAATGTCTCTGACCTTTGCTGGAATGACTTCAACTCTGGTCATGGAATAGCTGAGAGCTGAGTAAGTCTCTCTCTCTTTATTTCTTTTTCTCCTTCCTTAATTGCTCATTGTGACTGTCATATGCTTCTTCAACAGGGAAGCCTCAGACAGACTTTTTCATGTTCCAGTAGACCATGGCAAAAGCTGCCAGCCTGGGGCTGAGATTGACCAATAATAAAATGTCTCCTATTCAAAAAAGCCCAGGATCTGATGGCTTTATTGATGTATACTACCAAACATTTAAAGGATAATTAATGCCAATCTTCTCAAACTTGCTCAAAAATATGAAAAGGAAGAAATACTTTCAAATTCGCTTTATGATGTCAGCATTACCCTGATACCAAAGCCAGATAAGGCAACTATAAGGAAATAAAGTTACAGGCCAATATCCCTCATGAACATAGATGTAAAAATCCTCAATAAAAACCAGCAAAATGAATTCAACAGCACATTAAAATGATCATGCACCATGACTAAGTGGGATTCATCCTTAGGATGCAAGAATGGTTAATATACACAAATTAATATTTATGATATGCCACATTAACATACTGAGGGATAAAAACCATATGATAATAGGTGCAGAAAAAGCATTTGATACAATTCAATATTCTTTCATAACTAAAAGAAACTTCCAACAAATTAGGTATAGAAGAAACGTAGCTTAATATAATAAAGGTAATGCATATCAAGTCCAATGCTATTCTCATTATCAATGTTGGAAAACTAAAAGCTCTTTTTCCAAGACCAGGAACAAGTCAAGGAGGCCCACTTTTACAATTTCTCTTCAATATAATTCTGACATTCCTAGATATAGCAATTACACAAGAGAAAGAAATAAAAGGCTTCCAAATTAAAAAGGAAGAAGTAAAATTGTCTGTTTGCAGATGAGATGATCTTACATCTAGAAAATCCTAAAGACTACACCAAAAACTGTGAGAACTAATAAATTTAGTTAAGTTCACAGGATACAAAATTAATATACAAAAGCCAGTTGCATTTTTACAACAATGATCTATCTGAATAGGAAATCAAGAAAACAAGCATATTTATAATAATGTCAAAGGTAAACAAAATACTTAGGAATAAATCTAACCAAGAAGGTGAAAGATCTGTACCTTGAAAACTATAAGGCATGGATGACAGAAATTGAAGAAGATACAAATAAATGAAAAGATATTCCTTATTCATGGATTGGAAGAATTCATATTGCCAAAATGCTTATACTTCCCTAAGCAAACTACAGATTCTTTGCAATCCCTATCAATATTCTAATGGAATTTTTTACAGAAATAGCAAAAGTACTAAAATTCATATGGAACCACAAAAGACTCCAAATAGCCAAGGCTATCTTGAACAAAAAGAACAAAGCTAGAGGCTATCTTGAGCAAAAAGAACAAAGCTAGAGGCACGACTACCTGAAATCAAAATATATTACAAATCTATAGTAATCAAAACAGTATGATACTAGCATAAAAACAGATACGTAGAACAATGGAACAGAATAGAAAGCCCAGAAATAAACCTATGTATTTATGGTCAGTTGGTCTTTGGCAAAGGTTCCAAGAACATACAATGGGAAAAGAATAGTCTCTCCAATAAATTGTGTTGGAAAAACTTAATATCCAACTAAAGAAGAATGAAATTAAACCATTTTCTCAAACGATATACAAAAATCAACTTAATTGGATTAAAAACTGAAAGGTAAGACCTGAAACTGTAAACCTACTAGAAGAAAACAGGGAAAAACTGCTCAATGGTGGTCTGGGCAATGATATTTTCAAAATATCATACCTAAAGCACAAGTAACAAAGTCAAAAATAAATAGGATTGTACCAAACTAAATAGTTTCTATTTAACAAAAGAAAACATCAACAGAATGAAGAGACAATCTATGAAATGGGAAAACAATATTTCATAAAGAGTTAATATCCAAAATATACATTTTTTTTAAAACCTCAATAGCAAGAAAACAAATAGCCCAGTTTAAAAATGAGGAAACAATCTAAATAGACATTTTTTCAGTGAAATAGATATTTCCACACAAATGGCCAAAAAGTATATTTATTAATGTTCAACATCATTAAATCAAAGGAAATACAAACTACAACCACAAAATAATCACTTCACATCTATTAGAAAGGTTTTTATCAAAAAGACAAAAGATAACAAGTATTAATGAGGATATAAAAAGAGAACATTTGTACATTGTTTTTGGGAATTTACATTTCTACAGCCATTGTGGGGAACATATGGAGGTTCCTCAAAAAACATAAAGGTAGAAATACCATCTGATTCAGTAATCCCACTTCTGGGTATACATCTAAAGGAAATAAAATCAGTATTTCAAAACCAAACATTATGTGTTCTCACTAATATGTGGGAGCTAACCTATAAGGATGCAAAGATGTAAGAATGATACAGTGGACTTAGGGGACTTGGGGTGTAGAGTGGGAAAGGGGTGAAGGATAAAAGACTACAGGTACAATACAGCACAGTGTATACTGCTTGGGTGATGAGTGCACCAAAATCTCACAAATCACCATTAAAGAACTTACTCATGTAACCAAATACTACCTGTACCCCAATAACCTATTGAAAAATTTTAAAAATTAGTATTTCAAAGACATATCTGCACTCTTGTGTTCATTGCAGCATGATTCTCTATAGCCAAGATATGGAATTAGCCTAAAGGTCCATCAAAACAGAGAAGTGGATTAAAAAATATGACCTATATAATGTGCATATAACATGCTGATTATAGTTAATAGTACCGTATTATATACTTGAAATTTTCTAAACTAGAAGATCATAAATGTTCTCACCACACACATACAAAAAGTTGTAACTATGTGGGTGATGGATGTGTTAATTGGCGTAACTAGGTCTTTAAGAACTTCCTTTACGAATCTGGGTGCTCCTGTATTGTGTGCATATATATTTAGGATAGTTAGCTCTTCCTGATGAATTGATCCCTTTACCATTATGTAATGGTCTTCTTTGTCTCTTTTGATCTTTGAAGGTTTAAAGTCTGTTTTATCAGAGACTAGGATTGCAACCCCTCCTTTTTTTTGTTCTCCATTTGCTTGGTAGATCTTCCTCCATCCCCTTATTTTGAGCCTATGTATGTCTCTGCATGTGAGATGGGTCTCCTGAATACAGCAGACTGATGGGTCTTGACTCTTTATCCAATTTGCCAGTCTGTGTCTTTTAATTGGACCATTTAGTCCATTTACATTTAAGATTAATATTGTTATGTGTGAACTTGATCCTGTCATTATGATATTAGCTGGTTATTTTGCTCATTAGTTGATCCAGTTTCTTCCTAGCATCCATGGACTTTACATTTTGACATGTTTTTGCAATGGCTGGTACCTGTTGTTCCTTTCAATGTTTAGTGCTTCCTTCAGGATCTCTTGTAGGGCAGGCCTGGTGGTGACAAAATCTCTAAGCATTTGCTTGTCTGTAAAGGATTTTATTTCTCCTTCACTTATGAAACTTAGTTTGGCTGGATATGAAATTCTGGGTTGCAAATTCTTTTCTTTAAGAATGTTGAGTATTGGCCCTCACTCTCTTCTGGCTTGGAGAGTTTCTGCCGAGAGATCCGCTCTTAGTCTGATGGGCTTCCCTTTGTGGGTAACCCCACTTTTCTCTCTGGCTGCCCTTAACAGTTTTTCCTTCATTTCAATTTTGGTGAATCTGACAATTATGTGTCTTGGAGTTGCTCTTCTCTAGGAGTATCTTTGTGGCATTCTCTGTATTTCCTGAATTTGAATGTTGGCCTGCCTTACTAGGTTGGGGAAGTTCTCCTGGATGATATCCTACAGAGTGTTTTCCAACTTGGTTCCATTTTCCCTGTCACTTTCAGGCACACCAATCAGACGTAGATTTGGTCTTTTCACATAATCCCATATTTCTTGGAGGCTTTGTTAATTTCTTTTTACTGTTTTTTCTCTACACTTCTCTTCTTGCTTTATTTCATTCATTTGATCTTCAATCGCTGATACTCTTTCTTCCAGTTGATCGAGTCGGTTACTGAAGCTTGTGCATTTGTCATGTAGTTCTCGTGTTATGGTTTTCATCGCTATCGGTTCTTTTAAGGACTTCTCTACATTGGTTATTCTAGTTAGCCATTCGTCAAGTCTTTTTTCAAGGTTTTTAGTTTCCTTGCGCTGGTTACATAGTTCCTCCTCTAGCTCTGAGAAGTTTGATCGACTAAAGCCTTCTTCTCTCAACTTGTCAAAGCCATTCTCTGTCCAGCTTTGTTCCACTGTTGGCGATGAGCTGAGTTCCTTTGGAGGTGGAGATACACTCTGATTGTTTGAATGTCCAGCTTTTCTGCACTGCTTTTTCCCCATCTTTGTGGTTTTATGTGCCTTTGGGCTTTGATGATGGTGACGTACTGATGGGGTTTTGGTGTAGGTGTCCTTTCTGTTTGTTAGTTTTCCTTCTAACAGTCAGGACCCTCAGCTGCAGGTCTGTTGGAGTTTGCTTGAGGTCCACTTCAGACCCTGTTTGCCTGGGTATCAGCAGCGGAGGCTGCAGAAGATAGAATATTGCTGAACAGCGAGTGTTGCTGTCTGATTCTTGCTCGTCTCAGGGGTGTAGCCAGCCGTGTGAGGTGTGAGGTGTCGGTCTGCACCTAGTGGGGGATGTCTCCCAGTTAGGCTACTCAGCGGTCAGGGACCCACTTGAGCAGGCAGTCTGTCTGTTCTCAGATCTCAGCCTCTGTGCTGGGAGACCCACTGCTCTCTTCAAAGCTGTCAGACTGGGACATTTACCTCTGCCGAGGTTTCTGCTGCTTTTTGTTTAGCTATGCCCTGTTCCCAGAGGTGGAGTCTACAGAGGCAGGCAGGTCTCTTTGAGCTGTGGTGGGCTTCACCCAATTCGAGGTTTTGTTTACCTACTTAAGCCTCAGCGATGGCAAGTGCCCCTCCCCCAGCCTTACTGCCGCCTTGCAGTTAGATCTCAGACTACTGTGCTGGCAATGAGGGAGGCTCTGTGGGCATGGGACCCTCTGGGCCAGGTGTGGGATATAATCTCCTGGTGTGCCGTTTCCTAAGACCCCTGGTAAAGCACAGTATTAGGGTGGGAGTTACCCAATTTTCCAGGTGTTGCGTGTCTCAATTTCCTTTGGCTAGGAAAAGGAATTCCCTTCCCCCTTGTGCTTCCCAGGTGACATGATGCCTCGCCCTGCTTCAACTCTCGCTGGTCGGGCTGCACCCACTGACCAGCACCAACTGTCTGACACGCCCCAGTGAGATGAACCCGGTACCTCAATTGAAAATGCAGAAATCACCTGTCTTCTGTGTCGCTCACGCTGGGAGCTGGAGGCTGGAGCTGTTCCTATTCGGTCATCTTGCACGACCCCTCCATCATTAGCGTTTTAATCAGTGGTTTTAACAATGAAGATGCTCACCATCACTCTTACTACAGCCAATGTCATCTTTGTTGCCGTCTGAATATTGAATATGATATCTTCAATTCCAGCCCCATTAATGTTGCCTGTATCATCACCATTTGTAGGAGAAAGGAAACTGGTTCTGTGCAGTTTCCTCCCTGTTACTCTGTCACTTTTCAGAATGTTTTATATATTTGTGTGCTTGTGCTATGCTTGATAGTTTGTGCGGAGTTCCTGACTCTATGGTTGAGAATTGAAAGCTAGGTAAAAGAATTGTTTAAAAAAAAAAAAAAGTACTTCTTGTTTTGTAATAAAACAAAACTATATTTCCTATGTATGTTTATTAATTTGATTCTGAAAAAAATATCAACTGGCCAATGCATCACTCAATGAAAGAATTCCTTTTTCAGACAGACTGTCAAAGTACAGTGCAGAGAAAGGACTTGTTGAATTGCATTATGAAGAGAATGTACATAACTAGTTCAGACAGTATGTTATGTTCAGCTTGTCTTTCTACATATGTCATGTATTACATCAACCAGAGACTATGTATTGTGTCTATTTGTACCACCCCCTATCGTTCATGTTATTGTACACCATGAATTACAGGGTCTGATTAAACAAACACCTGATAATTAATTCTATTCAGGAGAACAACTCAATGAATAGATTAAATACAGATCTAATTTAGGAAGAGTGCCCCTGAGATTCTCAGACTGGATTCTCTGTTCAGCCTCTCTATACAACCTGTGCTTAGCCCAGACTTCTTGGGGGGATCATCTAGAAGTTATTGTTTTCTTTCTAATTCTAATCTAATGACTTGTCATAACATGTGTCCAGAAATTATTTTCGAATGAATGATTACTGACTGGATAATCTGAGTTGATGTATCTCCTCTAGCCTTAGAAACGGTTTCTTCTGTTCCTCAGGAAGTAGTGATACAAATAAACTTTTTCCTCTGAATGGCCACTCTTTGGCTGGACACGGAATGTCACTGAACAACAATATATCAAAGGGAAGCCAACCTCTGAGTGTTGTGGAGGTGAGTAACAGAGATAAAAATTCAATGAGTCAGGAAACCAGTAAGGGTAGCTGTAATCCAGGGCACCAGTAGGAAGTTAAAATGTAATATGCAATTCATTCTGTGCTTCACTGGAAAATATAAGATTTCTGAGGTCAGAAACCAAAATCCAAACTTAGCCAGCCTAGAAATAAGTGAGAATATTCAGATAAAAATAAAATATTCTCCCATAAGAACTGATTTGTAAGGAGTGCAAGAACTCCTTTCCTGGAGTTTGTAGTCTAAAAAAATACACATTTTAACTCATATTAATAGTTTATAATACCACCGAAGTAAGATAAAATGGGCAGAATTATTTCTCCTGAATAAAAACGAAAATATGACCTGCACACCTTGGCTAGAATCTTTCTTCATTAGGTTGGGTATTTTTAACAATTCACAGTTGTGACTTGGGATTTTGGAACAAGGACTTGATAATAACTATCATTAGGCACTTCTTTTACCTATCCACCACTACCACAGTTCTCCCCGCCTTATCATTTTCTTCATCATCATTCAATATAATTTAGCCCAATGCTGTAAGTATATACTGAGCACTTGTCATAAATAAGGCATTGTGAGAAGTGCAAAAGAAGATGGTCAGTCTTCATCAGTGAAGATTTTACATTCAAATGCACAGTTTATTTCAATAGTTTAATAAGGTATTTGCCAAAATAAAACCATTTTTCAAAACATTATGGGTGTGCTTCTACTTCTGGCCATGATAGCATAACTAGTCTAGACTAGTCCCACCAGCATAATTAACTGTAAGACAGGACAAAGTATGTGAAGAAATTGCTTTCAGGCAGCGAATAGCAGTTAATACAGCTCGCAGGTGAGCCGCATAATCACTCAGCTCTCTCCCTGGGAAAATGTCCTTGCTGTGGCCCAAGAAGAAGACCACAGCAATCTCACTGATCTAACAAAATAAAAATCAAAGTAAATTTAGGGCAGCTGAAGCCACTAGAAGCTGCAGGATAGGGTATCAGAGAGGCCAGAATTGTGCAGAGGGGACCTCAGAAATATATTAATGGAGGGATCTGTGAGCTATGACAGGTACTAGACTGTACATGTGAAGGACAACACTATTTGAGACTTACCAGAGAGAAGCTGTTACAGGATTGAAATGAAGCAAATACCAGAGGTGCATCAAGCTTAAAGAAGAGCAGCTCCAGGACAGTGTGCTCTCTGCCCTACTCAAGTGCAGAAATCTCATTACCACCTCATAAACACCACTGCCACCCAGTGGAGACCCAAAGACCAAGCTTTAAGAGTAAGGATCACAAATGTAAGTAAAACTTACTTTAAATCTGGCTTAACAACCTAAACCAAGCCCTGGCAATGTCCATAAGGAAGAGAGAAAGTGGAGATTGAGTCCTCTCAAGTTATATAGACTTGCAAAACACCTTGAACTTTCCACAGATCAATACCATCAGAGCATAAAACCAAGCCTACCCAAATTCAAATGATTCTCCTTTTAGCACCTGCTACAAAAAAAGCCAACATTCTTCTGAAGAAAATACCCAGAATGTCTACAATAACTTGAATTCAATGAAATACACTAATCATACAAAAGCATGACAAAATATTATCAATATTCAAGAAAAAAGAAATCAATAATAATTGAATCTGATATCACCTAAGTGTAAGAATGTGCAAAGATTGTACAAGAATTGTTTACAAATAGATTCAAAACATTAAAGGGAAATACATTCAAAGGATTAAATAGATTCAAAACATTAAAGGGAAATACATTCAAAGAACTAAATCACTCTAGGCATTAATCATCACCTTTCCTCAATTGATGATTAAAATATTCGGGAAAATGTTAATTAGAAACTGAGTAACAGATAGATCTGGCTGATACCACTTCAACTCACTGGTCAATAATATAAATAGCATCTCTAAGAGTGGGACAACCAAATATCATGTGTCTCAGGATATGATTCAATAAAAATAACATAGCAACTCAAGTCAATGGCATGACAAAAAAGTGGGGTCTGCTATGTTATAAAGGGACTGGAAAGACAATAACAAAATGCATTGTGTGAACCTTGTTTAGATCCTAATTTTAAGAAATTACTTAAAGATCAATGGAGAAATTTGTACATGGCTTGTGTATTAGATGATATAAAGGAAATACCGACGATTGTGCTAAGTATCATAATGATATGGTGGGCCTGGTTTTTTAAAATGTCTTTATCAATCACAGATCATACTAAATACTTACATGTGGAGTATGTACAAACACAACTTACACAACATAATACTTACACAACATCTGGAATTTGCCCTAAAATTTTCCATGAAAACAAACAAACAAGGAACTGTAGCTAATTAAAATAAGATTAGCAAAATGTTGATGTTGAAGCTGAGTGATGGCTACATGGGGCACGTGGGGGTTCACTATGCTCTTCTCTTTTGTGTATGTTTGAAATGTTCTACCGGAAAAGAAGTTTAACAGTAAAAGGAATTCAGCTTCAGATTTTTAAAAACACATATCCTTAAATCTTGCAATTTAAGTGCTAAAAGCTTATTACAGGAAAATCCAGATATAAACAATGTACAGTAAAAGAACAGAATACAATTAAAAATTCCCAAAATAGAATAACAAATCATGTTCAGCCACACAATTAAGCCCAGAAGAATAAAGAAATAGATGCTTGTTAATAGAAAAAGTTGTTCGTGACACAGTGTTCAGTGAAAAACCAGATTACAAACTCCATGATCCAACTTGTATGTATAAATATAAATGCACATAGAAATAAATTTTAAAATGTCATACAACACTAATATAAAAAACAATATTTCTAGATTTATTTTGGTATTGCTGTTTTGTATATCTATTTTTAAATATTTATGGTATATTTAATAAAGAACTAATCAAAGTTTAAATAATTTTTTAAACTAGCACTTAAAAATTGTTGCCTAAGGACATGAACAACACTTTTCAAAAGAAGATATACAGGTAACCAACAGCATATGAAAGAAAGCTCAACATCACTGGTCATTAGAGAAATGCAAATCAAAACCATAATGAGATAGAATCTCACACCAGTTAGAATGCCTATTACTACAAAGTCAAAAAATAACAGATGTTGGCAAGGTTGTGCAGAAAAAGGAATGCTTATACACTGTTGGTGGGAGTGTAAATTGGTTTAGACATTGTGGAAGACAGTGTGGCAGTTCCTCAAAGACCAAAAACAGAAATACCATTCCACCCAGCAATCCCATTACTTGGTATACACCCAAAGGAATATAAATTATTCTATTATAAAGACACATGCACGTGTATGTTCATTGCAGCACTATTCACAACAGCAATGACATGGAATCAACCTAAACACCCATCAATGATAGACTGGATAAAGAAGATATGGTCCATATACACCATGGAATGCTATGCAGCCATAAAAAATAGACAATGTCCTTTGTAGGGACACGGATGGAATTGGAGGCTACTATCCTTAGCAAACTAACACAGGAACAGACAATCAAATACCGTATGTCCTCACTCATAAGTGGGAGCTAAATTATGAAAACATATAGATGCACAGAGGGCAACAACACACACCGGGTCCTACTTGAGGGTGAAGGGTGGGAGGAGGGAGAAAATCAGGAGACTAATGAGTACTAGGCCTAACACCTGGGTGATGAAATAATCTGTACAACAAACCCCATAACACAAGTTTACCTATGTAAAAAACCTGCACATGTACCCCTGAACTTAAAATAAAAGTTTAAAAAAATTGTTGCCCTATCATTTTCATTTTTGGTATAACTACAGAAGAGTTCAAAGAGAATGATCGAATAAGACAAAGTTACTCCTCTCCAGCTCATCCTGGAAGAATTCCCAATGGAGGTGTCTGAAGTCCTAAATAAAATCTTCTTCATTACTCTCCTTCAATTAAGTGTTTGTTTGATACAGAGAATCTTCCGAAGTGCCTGATATACCGCCTTGTTCCTCAGGGTATAGATCACAGGATTGAAGAGAGGGGTGACCACAGTGTAGAGCAGAGAGAAGACCTTGGAGAGGTGCTGGGAGTGGACAGCAGAGGGTGCAACGTATAAGATCATGAGCGTTCCATAGAATGTGGTCACTATAGCTAGGTGGGAGGAGCATGTGGAGAAAGCCTTTCTCCTGCTTGCCCCAGCAGGAACTCTCAGCACTGCCACCACAATTCTGGCATAAGATGTCAGAATCAGTCCAAAGGGAACAGTGAGGCAGAACACAGACAGAATGAGAGTTGTCACCTGAGCGACTCTGGGATCCGAGCAAGCCAGGCCCACTAAAGGCATAAAGTCACAGTAAAACTGGTCAATGTGGTTGGGGCCACAGAACCTCAGCTGGGCCACCAGGGCCACAACCAGTCCATCTACCATGAATCCAGACAGCCAGGTTGTGACCACCAACCCCATGCACCGTCTGGGCCCCATCAGGAGTGGGTAGTGGAGTGGGTAGCAAATTGCCAGGTAGCGATCATATGCCATGACAGCTAACAGTAAGCATTCAGCTGTGGCTAGAGAGCCAAAGATAAAGAACTGGAGCAAGCAACCAGCCACAGAGATGGTTGCTTCTTGCAAGAAGCCCTCCAGCATTTTTGGCATCACTACGGATGTGTAGAGAATCTCCAGGAAGGACAGATTAACCAGGAAAATATACATGGGTTTGTGGAGCCTCTGGGAGCTAACTACTGCTACAATAATCAGCATATTCCCTATGATGATGAAGACATAGACAGCAGTGAATACAATAAAGAACAAGAAATGCAGCTCACGGATGTCATAGAAGCCAAGGAGGACAAATTCAGTAATAGTTTCGTTTCCTGTGGGGACAATTTCCATGTCGATCATCCAAGTTTCTGCTTGGCAATAATTGGGGGAGAAATTTTAGCATGTCTCTGTATCTTCTATACCAAGCCTAAGGTTATTAGAGCTAAAACAAAACAAAGCAAAAAAGACAAAAATGAGTCTCTAAAACAAGAATCGCTCACACAAGTATTCAACTATCCCCCTTCTTAGTTGTCATTCCTTCCCCAACTCTCACCTTCCCTGCCTTCCTTAATTGTGCATATTCTTTAAGGCTCAAAAGAGTTTATCCAAATTCATAATTTTAGTCTTTCAAAGACCTTTACCCCATTAATTCAATCTACTACCTCTATCACGTAATCAGCTCTATTATTCTTATCTATATAGTCAGCCACAGCCTTCTTCTTGTGCACCAGTGTAATATTCTCCAAATGTGTGATACAGAGACATGGCCCACAACCACAAACTCTTTTATTTTCCTCAATCTCAACCAATTCCTCTGTGAGTGGTTTGAGAATTCTGTCTAGTTCCCATGGTCACTATCTCTTTCTTCTTATTATCTCAAACCCCTCTTTAATTCCCCATCTCCCAATCAGTGATATCTTACCAACTGTTCCTTGGATAATTCTTACATATTCTTCACTTTTTGCCTTCCTTAAATAGTAGTTTCATCAAGTCATTCAGGAGTTGGTAGTGAAAATGTGGTAAATGGTAATAGAGAAGGAAGTCGGTGCTGTGGGAGCAGAGAAGGACCAAACCCAGGCTAGGGTTGTGGGGCAGAAGGTGTGGGATCAAGGTCAAGGAAGGCTTTCTGAAGATAGAAGCAAGTAGGCTAAGTTTTGAGGGCTTTCTGAAGATAGAAGCAAGTAGGCTAAGTTTTGGCCAGGCAAACGACAGGAAACCAGTCCAGGCAGGGCAACCCTGGCAGGAAAGTATATGTAAACGCAAAGAATTGTAATTGAGCATGACACTTCTAAATATCTAAAAATGGCTCTGCTGCACCTGCTGGAAGTTTTTCATATGCTATTCAAAGCAATGTGTGTTTATTAACTGAAGACAATGAGAGAGAATACAGGGAATGATTAGAAACAGTTGAGAACGGTAGAGGAAAAAAAGCAGATATATAAATAAATATTATAAATACATAATATTAACAGAGTTACTTTCTAGAATATGAGATTAATAAACATACATTATATTTATTATCACAAAAATGTAAGTTATCTTTAACACAGTCTAGAACATCAGTTGCCTAAGAGGTGAAAAACCAGATGCCTCAGGGACCACGGTGCTGGGAGCCTTCACAGCATACTGTTTTGTAGTTTTGCCTAAGATCAAATCTGCCTTTTGAATGGAATCCCATTTTCCATACCTCTGCTCATTGCTAATGTCAAATCCTCAAAGACCCAGCTTAAGACTCATCTCTACTAAGAATCCCCCTTGACTAATGGAGCCCTTTATTTCTCTCCCAATCATGTACTGAGGATCTGGTGTTCAGAAGATATTACATCTGTTTCTGAGGATAGTGGGCCAAACAAAACTGATTCACACTCTTAAGGAGCTTACACTCTTGTGTGGCAGATGGACATATCAACAGAAAATTGCAATACACCAAAACAGCGTTAATGAATTCAACCTGAAAGAAATAGTACTGGGAGGAAATGATGCTGAACTGCCCAGTGATTGAAGTGGAAAATGGAAAGAATGGAGGTGAGGGCATTTCAGGTAAAAGGAAAACCATGAGTACACACTGAGGCAAGAAACAACATTGGCTGTGAGGAGGAGAAAGAGGTAGCAGGGGGTAAGTAGCCAAGGCTAGCTCAAAAAATCCCCTCGATTCTGAAGGAGCATTAGGATTGGGGTGAAGAATGGGGGAAGATATGGAGAGAAAGGATCAGAGTCTGGGGACCTTGCTTGTCACAAGAAGGAACTAGAGCTTCATTCTATAGGCAGCAAGGCACATCTGAAGGCTTTTAAACAATAAGGTGGTATGTTTCAAGCTAAATTTAAATAGTATTATAGAAGCTAGATCCAAGGTAACAAGAGTGAAAGAAGGGATGGCCCCACCCATCTGATACCTGATGTGCAAATACATGCTGCCTTGAATTGATCATCAATTATCTTATGGTATGCACTTTCTCTTTCCCAAAAGACTAAAAGTTCATTTAGCACAGGATTTAAATTTTTATAACTGCTACTGTACCCAAAAGTCTTACAAAAAGATAAAATCTCAATTAATATTTAATGTTTAACACCATGTCTTCCTTAACCTAAACCCATATGAATTGATCAGAGAAGAATTCTGTTCTTCATAGACTACAAAATGCCACAGGTTCTGTTATTGCCCTCCAACTCCTGTCTCTAAAGCTATTCTCTTGCCCTTTGCACCCATCTGCACTTCCTTGTGAGTGAATTTGGCACTCCCTATGTGGGCCATCTTTAACTCTAGATTATTTTATCTGGTCCAAACTCAATCTGAGGCTTGGAGTCTTTCTATAGCATTCCTGCCCAGGAGAGAAGTGAGCATGTAAATCAGGCAAGAACACCTCTAATAATAAATAGCTTATGACCACTACCTCCCCTGGAAATCAAGACTATCATTGGATCATATTGACTCTTAGCAGTTTGTTCCTTTTATGAGCCAAGATTTGGCTTCCTGTAGTTTCCACTCATTCATCCTCCAGTTAATACGTTTTTAAAAAATCCTTCTTTTAGATGACAGCCTTTCAGCTGGTGGAAATCAGGAGGAAGTATAATAGAGAACAAGGTATTAAGGACAAACATAAGTTTCATGATTTTGTTATCAAACTGACATGTGTCTATTCCAATCCATTTATAATCTGTACCTATTCCAATCCATTCCATAAAAGAAACATTTTATCATTCCTCTTATTCCAGTCATCCTAGAGATTCTATTTCCAGTAATACAGACTGAGGACAAGAGAAAGTTAGGGAAATCGAAGGAAAGAAAGTTCTATTGACTTCTAAACATGAGAGGATAAAGAGGGCAGCAGTCAGAGGCCTGCATACCCAGGTGGCAATCTGTAGGCACCACAAAGGCTCCAGTCTTTGCAAATCCCAGCCCTCCCACCCAATATGGGAAGAGAGAGAACACATTAAAATATCCTCAGGCATCATTTACTTTCAGTCCAGAGATGTGATTTGAAAATAACAGCCTAGATGGGAATGAAAGCAAAGAGTGAATTATAAATATTATGGGCATCTTAGGGTACTAAGTTGTTTGCAAATGAGGCCAGGTGAAAAACGTCTGCCTTCTATCCCCAAAGTGAATTCATAATTTAAATGATCGTATGTGTGGAGGGGAAAGGGAGTGTCATAGAGCCTACAAACAGAGTGTGTGGAAATATAATTGATTTCCTCTCCATAACCAAAACATTCTTTGGAGTGTTTAAAATTTCTCCCAAATAAGAAGCATTTTCATACAAAAAAGAAACATCATCCTGGATTTTCAGAACACCGCATTCCCAACTCTATTTTTCAAATAATGAGGGAGTGGGAAGAAAGAGGAAGTAAAGAGAAAGTAGTGGGATTTGAGGACTTAAATTACTAATCATCGGGAAAATACAAATTAAAACCACAGTGAGATACCATCTTAAACTAGTCAGAATGGCTATTGTTAAAAAGTAAAAAACCGCCGGGCGCAGCAGCTCACGCCTGTAATCCCAGCACTTTGGGAGGCCGAGGCGGGCAGATCACGAGGTCAGGAGATCAAGACCATCCTGGCTAACACGGTGAAACCCCGTCTCTACTAAAAATACAAAAAATTAGCCGGGCATGGTGGCCGACGCCTGTAGTCCCAGCTACTCGAGAGGCTGAGGCAGGAGAAAGGCAGAGTTTGCAGTGAGCTGAGATGGCGCCACTGCACTCCAGCCTGGGTGACAGAGCGAGACTCCATCTCAAAAACAAACAAACAAAAAAAGTAAAAAACCAACAGATTTTGGTGAAGATGCTGAGAAATGATAATGCTTATACACTGTTGGTGAAAGTAAAAATTAGTACAACCTTTATGGAAAACATTGGAGATTTCTCAAATAACTAAAAATAGAACTACCATTCAATCCAATAATCTCACTACTGAGTATCTTGTCAATGGAAAAGAAATTATTATATCAAAAAGATACCTGCACTCATATGTTTATCACAGCACTACTCACAATAGTAAAGATATGGAATCAATCTAAGTGTCTATTAAGAGATGACTGGATAAAGAAAATGTAGTTTTTGTGTGTACATTCACCATGGAATACTACTCAGCCATGAAAAAAAAATGAAAACATGTGTTTTGCAACAACATGAATGGAGTTGGAGGCTATTATTTTAAGTGAAATATCTTAGAAACAGAAAGTCAAATATTACATATTCTCACTTATAAGTGGGAGCTAAATAATGTGTACACATGAACACAGAATTCAGAATAATAGACATTGGAGACTTGGAAAGGTGAGGTGGGAAGAGGTGAGGGATGAGAAATTACCTAATGGGTATAATACACACTATCTGGGTGATGGTTACACTAAAAGCCCAGACTTAACCACTACACAATATATTCATGTAACAAAACTGCACTTGCACCCCTAAATCTGTAAAAGTAGATATGAAAAGAAGAAAAGTGGGAAAAACACAGCAACAGTAGGATACATGAGAGGCTGTAATATTCCCTTAAAGACAGAGGGGAATCAGGGAATAAAGGAAGTTGATGAATTTAGAGTTGAAAATTCCAAGCAATAGAGCTGAATTTGGAATTGGAAAACTCAAAAAACTGCGAGAAGAGTTTGAAATCAACGTGAATTTCACCATACTAACTGGTAGAGAAGTGAGAATAGTGCAAAATGCCTGTCTGTTGTCTAAAGAACAATCAGTCACACACAAGTGTGAGGTGATAACCTTCATTCACCCCAGACTCTGAGATAGCATAGAGTCCTTAATTAAAACTAGCAATTCAAAGAATATTCCAGGAAAAACTATTTTAAAATATATATACAAAACTGTACATTTTAATTCATCTTTAGGAATTAAAAAAATTATTCTCATATATTTTGAAATGTCTGCTAAACAAACATGTTATCTTTATAAGCAGAAAACAAAAAAAAATTCAGTTTGATTTTTTAATCTATTAATTCTCCTCAAGTCTCTTCAGTAATTACCCCATAATAAAACATTAAAATATACTTAAAAGGTTTTAAAATAAAACGATACAATTTTAAGCATATCCCAGTTTTGTCAAGCCATGGGATAGCAGCAGGAAAACTTTCCACCATGAAAACATTAGTATGAGGGTGTCTCGCTTCTGAAGCTTGGGGAGCATGAATATCTACTATTCCCCATCTCTGAAAGAGAAGAGAGAATTTAAAAAATAAGTCAGTATGCACCCAGAAGGATTAGAAATCAACCTTTTAAAAAATCCAATGGAGAAAATAGTAGCACGGGAATTCTAGAGAAATAACGGCGGGACTTCTTGAAATGATTTTAATAAAAGACTTTTGACTCTCTGGGTTAATTGAAAGTTACTACTGATTACAGGATAAACAGCCATAAAAACCAGCCATTTAACTTTTTTAAAGAATCTGTGAACTAAGATGTAAAGAATTATACAAAAATAAACACACCCAAAATAGCAACCCTGTTCTCTAAAGACAGGATTGTGAGGAGGAGACTATGTGCTAAGATTTGCTGAAGACTTCAGAATGTTGTAATTTCCTACCTTCAGCTCCTTCCCTGCTTGAGCTCAATCTGAAGTAACATAGGACATTGATTACAAATGTTACTCTTGTTACCCTCCACTCCTGAGCCATTTTCTCTTTCACCCTCCATTCCCTTTTCTAGCTCTCAAACTATTCTGTCCCCTCATCACAGTCCTTTCCCTCTATCACATGGGAGGGCAGGCAATTGCCAAAAAGGGAGAGGCCCCTGAGAACCAATTACATGTTTACTGGAGAGCAGCCTTAAATGAGCAAGACATAGCAGGCCCCCAAGGAAATTGTGTTTTTTCAAAGGCGGTTTCCTGAACTGTTGCCTTGACCATAAATGGAGCAGAAACCAAAAGAGCCAAATGGAGCCCACCTTTCCGTCCCCTTAGAGACAAGTGCTCTCTATTTCACCAACTATCTCAAGCCCCAATTCCTAGTCTCTTCCCCATAACTCACCTGAAAATTCTAATTTCTCTGCAACATCCCTAAATTCCCCATTACCAACAGTGGTCCTCCCAGGAGCCTGCTCTGAACTTTCATTCTCCAATTTACAGCCTCCAAATTGCCCTCTTACCATCCCAGGCAATTGTTTCAATAGGTACCACCCTTAGTAGGGGTGTTTTATATAGGTAAGCAAAATCTTGCCAATGCTGAGCCTGATTTAAGGAGAAGGAAGCTGGCATGATGTTACAAAATGAAGTTCAAATGGTTATGCAGTGTTTCAATATCCTTCCTGACCAAACTACTGCCTGACGACTTTGTCTCCAACTACTCCCTTTTTTGAAGCTTCTACAGAAATCAGGCTGATATATTTATTTCTCATCCCTAGGAGTGTGTTGAAGGCACTTCTGTGTTATTTATCAAATTCAGACCCTTAATTCAGTTCCACTTTCTCCCTGACCAACAGAGAACACTTTTTCTCTGAACTACTCTGTCTACTATCTGTAACTCACAGTAAATGCCACCCTATTTCTTCTTGGCAGGCAGGAGCGGTTCTCTTAATCATTTATTTTTTTCATCAAACTGTAGCATATGCTAAAAGGAAAGTGTATGTGTCTTGAAAACAAAACTTTCAGAAAAACTTAGTATTTTTTAGTTAGCCTAAGTTATTATGATTTTTAATTGACAACTTAAAACTGTATATATTTATGATGTATAACATGATGTTTTGATATATGTATACATTATGGAATGACAAAATCAAGCTAATTTACATGAGCCATTACCTCACATACTTACCATGTTTTTATGATGAGAACACTCAAATCTACTCTTTTAGCAATTTTTACACATACAATTCTTTAACTACAGTCACCCTTTCATACTGAATTATCCCTCCTGCCTAACTGTAATTTTTGTAACCTTTGACCAATATTTTCTCAATTCTCTCCCTTTCTGCCAACCCCTGGTAACCACCATTCTACTCTCTGTTTCTGAGTTTGACTTTTTGATTTCATATATAAGGAAGATCATGCGGTATTTGTCTTTCTGTGCCTGACTTATTTCACTTAACATAAGGCCCTCTAGATTCATCCATGTTGTTGCAAACAACAGAATTTCCTTCTTCTTTGAGGCTGAATAGTATTCCACTATGCACATATACCACATTTTCTCTATCCATTCATCTGTTGATGGATGCTTAGGTTTACTCCATGTCTTGGTTATTGTGAATAATACTACAATGAACATGAAAGTGTAGATATCTCCTCAAGATACTAATCTTATTTCCTTTAGATACATACACAGACAAGGGATTGCTGAGTCATATGATAATTCTATTTTAATTTTTTCAGAATTTTCAGAAACCTCCACAGTGTATGTAATGACTGTACTAATTTACTCTTCCACCAAAAGTGTATAAGAGTTCTCCTTTTCCACATTCTCATCAACACTTATCTTTCATCTTTTCTGTAACAGGCATTCTAACAAGTGTGAGGTGACATCTCATTGTGAATTTAATTTGTATTTCCCTGATGACTAGTGAGGTTGAGCATTTTTTCACGTACCTGTTTGTCATTTGTATGTCTTCTTTAGAGAAATGTCTTTTCAGGTGCTTTGCTCATTTTAAAATTGATTTATTTGTTTTCTTGTTATTGATTTGTTTGAATTCCTTATATAACTTGAATATTAGCCACTTCCGTGTATCATTTACAAATATTTTCTCTCAACCTGTGGGTTGTCTTTTCACTCTATTGTTTCCTTTGTTGTGGAGAAATGTTTTAATTTGATGCAATCCCATTTGTTTACTTTTGGTTTTGTTGTCTGTGATTTGAGGATCATATAGAAGGAATCGTGCCCAGACCAATGTCATGGAACATTTCTCCTATATTATCTTCTAATAGTTTTACAGTTTCCAGTCATATGTTTAAGTCATTAATCCATTTTGAGTTAATTCTTATATATTGAGGGTCATAACGGTCCAATTTCATTCTCCTGCATGTGGATATTCAGTTTTTCCAACATCATTTATTAAAAAGACTTTTCTTTCATCATTTTGTGTTGTATTTGTATGATCATATGGTTTTATCCTTCATTCTGTTAATGTTGTATGTCATATTTAATAATTTGTGTGTTGAACCATCCTTGCATCTCAGCTAAATCTCACTTGATCATGGTGAAAGATCCTTTCAATATACTGTTGAATTTGGTTTGATAGACAAGCACAACTTCAGAGAGAATTCAAGTTTAAGATGGGAACATCTGACTAATCTTAATTTTTAGAGATTTTTTAGCAAACTTTTGTCAAAATACTTTTTATGAACTTTTTAAGGTCATCAGTCCAGACCGCATTCCCATGGATAAAGACAAAGATCTGTGGGGAGTAGATGTTTGTATTGTTAATCACCCGGTGAGAGGTTAATCCTGGGGTACAAATGAGGTCTCCAAAAGTAGGTGCTATATTAGCATGAAAAATACATTTCTACCTTCCTTTGTGTCCTGGGGTCAATTTGGCCTAAACTGAAACATGTGAAAAGATTATAAGCAGTTCCAAATGAGACAAAATATACCCTTGGCCACATGAATTACCTGGTGGAATCAGCATAATGGCACATAATTCTCTGCATTACATTTACTTCCCATTAAGTTAGAACTATAGCAAATTATTCCGTAAGCTACAACTTGATCTAGGTTGTACTAGGAGAATTCTAAGAGGGCCTGTACCCTTGCTTAGGAAAAGCAGGTACAGGAGACAGTGGTTGCTGTTCCCACAGCCAGGGTGGAGAAAGCAATGCCGGCCACTGCAAAGGATAACTAAATAAAAAGAGGCAGTCAGCACTCACAGAGCAGCAGCTTGAAGACACAGAAAAGACACAAGAGAGGAAGGACCAGAGAAATCATTCCCAAACGCATCTTGCAAACTCTCAGAAATGGCTATGGGATGCTTTACGGGGCCTAACTTTAAGCTCAAGTTTGACAACCATTTATGTTGTTTGGTCTTGGTCACGTGTATATCCTACTTTGTATCAGTAATCCAGTTGGAAAAGAAAACACACATTTCCATGGTCTCCCATGTTACTAGAATATTTCATAAACACGAGCTCAGTGATATTTTCTGATTATTTGTTCCTTAGACCCCAGCCTAGGCATCCTAGGCAATCTGAATCCATGGAATCTTTAATAACAGTACGTCATGGACCTAACCCAAAATATTGTTTGATCTCATATCTTCGAAAACTTCTTGAGGATTAACAATACATTTTAATACAAAAGAGATAGTATTCAACCCAGCAGGATTTTACAAAAACAAATTATGGCTCTTTGTGGTTTCTGTTAGAGATTTACATAGTCTTGCCATTTAGATTTCCACTTCACTAGACTACAAATTAGACATAAATATTATCCAGGGCAGATGGCATATCCTACTTGTCTTTATATCCCAAGAATAGTTTAGCTGTGTCATAAATGATTAGTGAATAAGCAGAAATGCATAAATGGATGAATGAAAAAATAAAAATGGTCATTTGATTCATAATCCCTGGCCTTCTGAAAATATATTAACACAATGTCCAGTTGAAAAGAAAGTTCCAAAGATTCCACCCGTAGACATGACTAGCAATAGAGCTGACTTTCATTATTTGTGGATTCAGTATTTGCAAAATCACCTGCTCCCTAACATCTATTTTTAGCCCCTAGATCAATACAGCACCTTCGCAGTCATTCATGAACAAGTGCACGAACACAGTGACAAAAAATTTGAGACACACTGCATGTATCCCCACCTGACGCTGAACAACGAAACGCTCTGTCCTCTTGTTTCAGCTATCATACTGTCAACAAGTGTCCTTTTCACTATTTCACGATTTGCTGAATGCCACATTTTTCACAGTTTTTGTTTGTTTTTTGGTGATTTCATAATTCTAAATAGCCCCAAATGTAGCACTGAAGTGCTGTCTCGTGCTCCTGAGCACAAAAAGGCTGCAATGGATCTTATGGAGAAAATGCATTTGCTAGATAAGCTCTGTTCAAGCATGTGTTCTAGGGAGTTGGCTGTGGATTTAAAGTTAATGATCAATGATATATCTTACATAAGATGTGTTTAAACAGAAACACGCTTACAGTAAGGTTATTTATTGATCAGGTGACAAAAATGTGACAAAAAACTCATAGGAATCTAACCCTGCATCTCCCCTGAAGCAAGGAGAGATTTAGTATTTGCTCCTACAGGGTTCAAGGCAACTTTATAGAATATAACTGCAGTGAATAATAACAATCAGCTGTGTCTGCATTTTAAAGATAAGAAATATGAGTCTCGGGAAAGTGAAATGAATTGTACCAAGTTATAGAGTAGGTTAGTCATGGAGCCAGGATTAAAACCCTAGCCTAGTTCAGTGCTCTGTCAGCTTCTGACAGTGCATTTTCAGTTCTGAAAATGCAATAAGAAAAGATAAAATAAGGAATTCAGTCCGCCAGTGACCCACAATCCTCTTCTCTCGGTTCCTCTTTCCTCGCTCAAGATGGCACTGCTCGCAGAGCGTTTTTGGCGTTGGGCGGCAGCAGCGGCTGCTTTCGAAAAGCGCCAGCACTCAGCGATTCCGATCCGGCCTTTAGTCACTGTTAACAGCTCAGGTCTGCAATAGAGGTCACATCAACTCGGCGCCTTGGGAACCCCTCCAGCCTACCAGCAGATCCCAAAGTCATTGAAAAGTATCACATGGCAGAGAGTGGGAAAAGACAATTCAAGGCAATTCTTAGCTGTTGCAAAGGCTCTCCAGGTATGGCCACTGATAGAAAAGAGGACATGTTGGCATGGTCATGCAGGAGGAGGACTCCACACAGACCCAAAAGAATGATTAAAAGATGTTGATACTCGGAAAATCATAAAAGCAATGGTTTCTTATGTGTAGCCCAAAGACAGGCCAGATTTACGAGCTAGAATTGCCATTTCTCTGAGATTTTGGGGTGGTGCAAAGGCCATGAACATTGTGGTTCCCTTCATGTTTAAATATGCTGTAGACAGCCTCAACCAGATGTTGGGAAACTTGCTGAACCTGAGTGATGCACCAAATACAGTTGCAACCATGGCAACAGCAGTTCTGATTGGCTGTGGTGTATCAAGAGCCCGAGCTGCTGTTTTTAATGAAGATTGAAATGCAATATTTGGCAAGTTAGCACAAAATTCAATCCGAAGAATAGCCAAAAATGTCTTTCTCCATCTTCACAACCTGAATCTGGGTTTTCACCTGAGCAGACAGACTGGAGATTTATCTAAGGCTGTTGACAGAGGAACAAGGGGTATCAGTTTTGTCCTGAGTACTTTGGTGTACCTGAGTACTTTCTTCCTATCATGTTTGAAGTGATGCTTGTCAGTGGTGTTTTTTATTACAAATGCAGTGCCCAGTTTGCTTTGGTAACCCTCTGAACACTTGGTACATACACAGCATTCACAGTTGCAGTCACACAGTGGAGAACTAGATTTAGAATAGAAATGAACAAAGCAGATAATGATGCAGGTAATGCTGCTATAGACTCACTGCTGAATTATGAAACTGTGAAGTATTTTAATAATGAAAGATATGAAGCACAGAGATATGATGGATTTTTGAAGACGTATGAGACTGCTTCATTGAAAAGTACCTCTACTCTGGCTATGCTGAACTTTGGTTAAAGTGCTATTTTCAGTGTTGGTTTAACAGCTATAATGATCCTCACCAGTCAGGAAATTGTGGCAGGTACCCTTACTGTTGGAAATCTAGTAATGGTGAATGGACTGCTTTTTCAGCTTTCATTACCCCTGAACTTTCTGGAAACTGTATTCAGAGAGACTAGACAAGCACTCATAGATATGAACACCTTGTTTACTATACTCAAGGTAGACACCCGAATTAAAGACAAAGTGATGGCATCTCCCCTTCAGATCACACCACAGGTGATTTTTTTCTTTGAGGAAGTGATATGGTGTGTATTGAGTGGGGCCATTTGGCTTTGCTTCTGGGTGTCAATGGCAAAGATTCTTTGATTTCCTTGGTTATAGTCTTTGTGTGGTGGCTTTCTCAAAGGAGGTCGTAGTTAGCAGCATACAAGGTGGGTGAGTGGCTCATGGCCTCCTGGTTAGCTTGGGTGGTGTGGGCACTGATGGTAGCAGCAGTCAGAAAAATCTTGCCTCCTTCCTGAGCACCATGCACTTGTGTCAGCAGGTGTTGTAAAGGGCTGTACAGGTTGACCTCCCAGACAGTAGGTGAGCTTGTAGGTGAGAGCGCTGTGGTAGTGGCAAAAGGGTTTATGTCTGGTGATCTGTGCCTTCCTAGAAATAATGGTTTTCTGTTCTGATATTGTCTTTCATTTTTTCATGAAGTTATTTTTCAAATACATGGGATTTTCATAAATAATAATGTAATACAACTTGTACCAGTGCACTGCCAAGAGTGAGACAATGGCAGCAGTTTGTCCAGGTGGAGGCAATAAGGCATTGCCTGTAGATAATTTTAAAACAATAATAAAACCAACTAAAGTTGCTCCGCTTTATATTACACCTTTGCAGTCACTATTCTAAGTAATGTCAGTCACAAAGTACTCCTCCCCACTTCATACACAAAAATCTTTTGTTGGTCTAAGTTGCTATTCCTGCAATTACCATTGTCTTTTAATAATGTATCTGTAATATTCAAATTAGCACATTTCTATTACTTAAACTTTAGTAAACATATTCTACCTGGAAGCTAATTCAAATAACTCTCTTAAATAGGTGGCATTGCACATTTCAGACTCAACTACCAGCTAAGCCACTTATTTTAACAATTAATAATTGTTGATTGGACAGTAAGAATTTGGAATCTCCAGCTCATTTCAGGACTTAGTTCGTTTTTCTAACTTCTACAGTACTACTTATGTCCTACTTTGAAACAATAGATTATGAATAAACAATGACAGTATAGTGACTAATGATAGAAAAACAGAATTGACTTACTTCAATTCCATCTCTGTTGCCACTGGAGTTTTTATGTGCGTTTAAAGCTAAATTAGTAAAACAATTTGTGAGGTGTAATTTTTTGTATTTGATAAGTACACATTTTAGTGTATATGTAAAATGAATATGAATATTTTCATTGAATATTTTATTGAAAAATATCTTTAAAGTTGAAGTTTAATTGTTCTTTGAATATTTATTAAACTATAATTATGCATTGCTAAAACAGACCAACATGTAGGTACAAGTTTAATAAAATTTTCAAATATCATTTCTTACTTTTTCCTTTTTTATTGTTGGCATGAATACATATTCAGAGTTTAATAAAAGAATATTTCACTATCTCTATTTCCTTTCTGATCATTATTATTATTATTAATTCCATTTCATGATTTCTACTGAAGATAATTTTCTCACACAAAGGGGAGGCGTAAAATATCCATTCTGGGTGTCAGGTATGTTAGGCGCACTATCAGTTTGTTCAATCACCTGTCAGTTTTACTCTATAGCAAAGGCAGTGTCCAAAAAGAGAATATAAACCAAAAACCAAATAAACTGAAGAATTGTTGCTGCCAAGAAAACTTACAACACTTTAGATCAAGCTTGTCCAACCTGAGGCCTGTGGGCCACATGCTGCCCACAATGGCTTTGAATGCAGCGCAACGCAATTTAGAAACATCTTAAACCATTAAATTGTTTTTGCAATTTTGGTTTTTTTTAGCTCATCTGCTATTGTTAGTGTTAGTGTATTTTATGGGTAACCCAAGACAATTCTTCTTCTTCCAATGTGGGCGAGGGAAGCCAAGAGATGGGACACCACTGATTCAGATAACTCACATAATAAACCTGTTCCCTCTGTTGGCAAAAGTGGGATGTTCTTTTAAACAGTTCTTTCCACTGTCAAAGTGATGGAACTTTCCTGGTACACTGTAACCCAGATATCTTTTACAGAAGTCAGCAGTGTCTTAACAGAAAGTTAGGAATTTTCATTTAAACTATTACTATCTCATTGTGCAAAATATTTTTTTAAAATTATATACTTTTTATTGTGGTAAATATGTAAAAAACAATTTGACATTTTAATATGCATAATTTAGTGGCATTAATTACGTTCACAATGTCATGCAACCATCACCGCCTCCAAAAATTTTCAGCACACCAAACAGAAACTCTCTACCCATTAAGCAATAACTTTCAATTCCTCACTGTCTCTTGCCCCTGTAATAAAGATCTACTTTCTCTCTGTGAATTTCTCTATTCTAGGTGTCTCATGTAAGTGGAATCATTTTTGTCCTTTTGTATCTGGCTTATTTCACTTGGCATAGTGTTTTAAATGTTTATCTATATTGCAGCATGTATCAGAGCTTCATTTGTTTGTGTGGTAGCCTATTTTGTCATTTTTTAATATAACTCCACAAAACTTTAACAATGAAAATGATTTCTTTTTCCACATACTGATCAACAGACAATCCTCAGTAAGGAATACTGTAAAGCAATGTAGATATCAGAGTGACTAACGATGTTGTGTTACTGTTGGGTTGATGAATAACCACCAGTAGGATTGCCTGACAGTTGGCCCGCCTTGTCAATCATCAGCAGCAACTCTAATAACTACTAAAATGTTTGAAGTAATAATAGTATAAATAATATTTTGTGATATCTGAAGTAACTGTGAGATATAAAAATTGTACATGTTTCTAATTGGACACAAAATTACAGGTACTGCTAATGCTACTACTGTTGTTCGTTGCCAAATTCATGATTTAAAGAATCATTAAATTTAAAAAATTCAGTAGTAAATAAAGATGTAATTTTCCCCATTCGAGTTCATGAACCCTTAGACCCAGGTTAAGAACCCAAGCCTTAGAGCAAGTTTTAAGAGGAAAGAGAACATTCTACGATTAACATGAATGGTCTTGATAATTTAACAAAATTGGCATCAAATTTCAAATTTGTCAGTTATTAACTATATGGATTTCTCCAAATGTGCTAATCTCAACTTCTTTCCTTTAAAATGGAGTTCCAATAGTAATTTCTTAGGGCTCTTGGGAGAAGATATAAATGATGTAAAAGCTTAGAAAGCATATAGCACATTCTGACACATAGAATCACTCGTATATTAAGTGTAATTATCTCTTTTGGTTGAAAAGTAGTGTGAAATACCACAAAACAAACTTTGAAAGAGGCTTATAGTGAG
The DNA here is from genome assembly GCF_001698545.2 of Rhinopithecus bieti. Classification (NCBI taxonomy): domain Eukaryota; kingdom Metazoa; phylum Chordata; class Mammalia; order Primates; family Cercopithecidae; genus Rhinopithecus; species Rhinopithecus bieti. The sequence continues at coordinate 298,645 of NW_016804706.1, forward strand.
ATTACTTAATACAAAGACACCTCCACAGAAACTACTGTTTCAAACTATTATTTCAGAACAAAATGATGAAGATGCTAAGCTAAGCTAAGGCCTGGGAGGATGACGCCTCAGCTGCCAATTGCAGCTCACCACTGCCATTCTGTGGCAGCAGTCCAACAATTGCTTCAACTTCCTGACAATGGAATCTACAGGTGTCAGTTTTGGGACCTGTTTTACTTTTAACTTGTAGTACCTTTTGCAGTTAAAAAGTAAATAAATAAAAAAGATTGAATAATTAAAACTTATTTTAATTCAGTCTAGTAAATACGCTAAAGCTAATTTGTGCATGCTAACCTTCGATCCTGGAAAGAAAAAAAACTGAGTTAAGAGTTCTCTTGCAAACATGTGTACAATTTTTTAAATATGCGTAAAGAAACATGTCTCAGTTTATATCACAGATGGATACTATCATAAAGAAAACAGGAAGTTTCTAGGATTAACAGGAATAGAGAAAAAGCTAATGTTAACTGAGCATTTATTCTTTGACAAATGCTTAGAATAGTATTCATTCTTAATAAAATGTATTATTACACTTCACTTTTTCAGTTGAGTTTAAGTAATTTCTCAAGGTTAAAGTTTCAGAGCAAAGATTTGAAGACAAATTTTGTTTAATTCCAAATAGTATGCACTTTCTACTATCCTGAGTTTCTCATCTAGTTTTCAAAAGACATCACAGCTAATGTCAAATGAATGCCCAGATGTTAGTGGTGTGAAAATAGCTAAGCTCTGGTTTTACTTAGCACCTTACTCCTTCAAATACTCTTCAATCCCCTGAAATCTAGCTTTTGAGGAATCACTGATGGTTTATTAAACAAGAAATATTCCCAATTTCCCTGCTCTCTTGCCACTTCCTACTACAGTGGCTGAAAAGTCGTGTTGTCAATTCCCCAACCCCCTTGCAGTTGATAGTGGCTAATAAGGAAGAAGAGGAAGACTATTGGTGGATTCCTAGGAAAGCTTTGCTTCCATGGCATAAAATATTGAAGGAATGGGAAACTACACTTACCTCTTCTTCCTGACTTTAATGCAAACATGATAACTGTATGTAGCTGCAGAAGGCATCTTATGATCATGAGACAAAAACCATGAGGATAGTATGCCAGCACACCAAAGATAAGAAAGCCATTATCAAGCACATGGAACTTCAGAGGCTTCACTGAGCAATTAGAAATACACCAAATACTAGATACTTTGTTATTTTAAGCTACTATTAGATTATCTACAACTTGCAACTGGAAGCATCTCTAACTAATAGATACCCCCTATTATTCCACTAAGTAATTTCTCCCTTGGAACAGCACTGACCTACTTGCCAAATCCAATGGATGTTTCAGATTTTATAATTCTTTGCTTTTCTGCACTGCTCAATGAAGGACAAGTTGAGAACCTTTTTTCCAAGATTTGTCAGCCTTCTCAGGCTTGAAGGTCCTGTTTCCAGCCAATATGCCTACATTGCAGCTGAGGCTGAGCCAAAATGACTCACATGTTGTTTACTCTGATATAGCCTAAGTATGAAACTGAGACAATTATAAAACTAAAAATACAAAATTATGTGAAGTAAAATCATTGTCAGGCAGCCACTGTCCACAACCAGTACAGGTTCATTACAACTGCTAAATACACTTTTGATACAGAGGTGCCAATCTGTAAAGAGGAAGCATACATACAACAGATTGCAAATAAAGTACTGAACTGCCTCAACAAAGCCTAAGAACTTAGAGTGGAGGAAAATATGTAAATAAAACACAATAATGATCTTGTCTTTAGAGGGAGAGAATGAGGAAGTAAAGTATTCTGGAAATTTCACCTTCCTTTGAGGAGAAGCAGTGGGGGATAAAGCAACTGGATAGGGAAAACCGAGTGTTCTTTTGTTTTCATATAATGGTTGAGAAATGTGTTTATAAGTGATAGAGAAAGGACAGTAACCATTACTGAAGAGGAAAATACAGTGTAAATGTATAATTGATTAGAAGATTTTGGGGAAAATAGTGACCTAATCAAATCAAAGTAAAAAGAAAGATAAAAGGAAACCACAAAGTAAAACACATAATAAATAAAAAATGAGACATAAGAAATAAAATTTAATGAAACAACTAAAACAGTTATTATGAATGAGCTGAATCATGCTAAATAGAGATTGAAGACTGTTTTTTTAAGTGTATTATTTTTAAAACCATGCATAGGAAATGTAATAAAAGAAGTATAAAAAATAAAGAATAAAATATCTGGCAAATGCAGACAGAAAGACAGCTGAAGTGATAACATTAATAACACAAAAGTGGAATTTAAGTTTAAAAGCACTTATTGGCATAAGAAGTACATATGTTAACAAAATATCATTTAAAACAAAAATTTTTAGAGGCCATTATACTAAATAAACTATAAATATGATTAACATGGAAGAAAATGAAAACACTCGGGGCAGAAATAAAAAAGCAGTCATAAACCACATATTTGGAAAATAAATATTACTATTGTTAAAATACTTAGTGAATCTCTGAAAATATGTTTGAAAATATAGAGAAAATGGATAAATTTCTGGTGAAATGTGCTTGCAAAATTGGCAGAGTACCCAGAAAACTTAAATCCATTTCAACTAAAAAGATGAGGATCTGGGGGAGCGCCCAAGATGGCTGAATAGGAACAGCTCTAGCCTCCAGCTCCCAGTGTGAGCAACTCAGAAGATGGGTGATTTCTGCATTTTCAACTGAGGTACCAGGTTCATCTCACTGGGGCATGTCATGTCAGACAGTTGGCGCTAGTCCGCGGGTGCAGCTCACCCAAGCAAGAGCTGAAGCAGGGCGAGGTACCACCTCACCTGGGAAGCACAAGGGGGAAGGGAATTCCTTTTCCTAGCCAAAGGAAATTGAGACACACAGCACCTGGAAAATCGAGTAACTCCCACCCTACCCTACTGCACTTTACCAAGGGTCTTAGCAAACGGCACACCAGGAGATTATGTCCTACACCTGGCCCAGAGGGTCCCATGTGCACGGAGCCTCCCTCATTGCTAGCACAGCAGTCGCAGATCTAACTGCAAGGTGGCAGGGAGGCTGGGGAGAGGCGCCCGCCATTTCTGAGGCTTAAGTAGGTAAACAAAGTCCCAGGAAGCTCGAATTGGGTGGAGCCCACCACATCTCAAGGAGGCCTGCCTGCCTCTATAGACTCCACCTCTGGGGACAGGGCATAGCTAAACAAAAAGCAGCAGAAACCTCAGCAGAGGTAAATGTCCCTGTCTGACAGCTTTGAAGAGAGCAGTGGATCCCCCAGCATGGAGGTTGAGATCTGAGAATGGACAGACTGCCTGCTCAAGTGGGTCCCTGACCGCTGAGTAGCCTAACTGGGAGACATCCCCGACTAGGTGCAGACCGACACCTCACACCTTACACGGCTGGGTGCACCTCTGAGACGAAGCTTGCAGAGCAAGAATGAGACAGCAACACTCGCTGTTCAGCAATATTCTATCTTCTGCAACCTCTGCTGCTGATACCCAGGCAAACAGCGTCTGGCGTGGACCTCAGGCAAACTCCAACAGACCTGCAGCTGAGGGTCCTGATTGTTAGAAGGAAAACTAACAAACAGAAAGGACACCCACACCAAAACCCCGTCAATATGTCACCATCATCAAAGACCAAAGGCAGAGAAAACCACAAAGACGGGGGAAAAAGCAGTGCAGAAAAGCTGGAGATTCAAAAATTCAGAGTACATCTCCCCCTCCAAAGAAACGCAGCTCATCGCCAGCAACAGAACAAAGCTGAATGGAGAATGACTTTGACAAGTTGAGAGAAGATGGCTTCAGTCAATTAAACTTCTCAGAGCTAAAGGAGGAACTATGTAACCAGCATAAAGAAACTAAAAAATTTGAAAAAAGATGTGACGAATGGCTAACTAGAATAACCAATGTAGAGAAGTCCTTAAAAGAACTGATAGAGATGAAACCATAACACGAGAACTATGTGACAAATGCACAAGCTTCAGTAACTGACTTGATGAACTGGAAGAAAGAGTATCAGCGATTGAAGATCAAATGAATGAAATGAAGTGAGAAGAGAAGTGCAGAGAAAAAAAGAGTAAAAAGAAATGAACAAAGCATCCAAGAAATATGGGATTATGTGAAAAGACCAAATCTACGTCTGATTGGTGTGCTTGAAAGTGACAGGGAAAATGGAACCAAATTGGAAAACACTCTGCAGGATATCATCCAGGAGAAGTTCCCCAACCTAGTAAGGCAGGCCATCATTCAAATTCAGGAAATACAGAGAACGCCACAAAGATACTCCTCGAGAAGAGCAACTCCAAGACACATAATTGTCAGATTCACCAAAGTTGAAATGAAGGAAAAAATGTTAAGGGCAGCCAGAGAGAAAGGTCGGGTTACCCACAAAGGGAAGCCCATCAGACTAACAGCAGATCTCTCAGCAGAAACTCTACAAGCCAGAAGAGACTGGGGGCCAATATTCAACATTCTTAAAGAAAAGAATTTTCAACACAAAATTTCATATCCAATCAAAAGTCACAGACTGGGAAATTGGATAAAGAGTCAAGACCCATCAGTTTGCTGTATTCATGAGACTCATCTCACATGCAGAGACACACATAGGCTCAAAATGAAGGGATGAAGGAAGATCTACCAAGCAAATAGAAAACAAAAAAAAAAAAA
>NW_016804706.1:305492-455666 GCF_001698545.2 Rhinopithecus bieti
CACAAGGACTTCATGTCTAAAACACCAAAAGCAACGGCAACAAAAGCCAAAATTGACAAATGGGATCTAATTAAACTAAAGAGCTTCTGCACAGCAAAAGAAACTACCATCAGAGTGAACAGGCAACCTACAGAATGGGAGAAAGTTTTTGCAATCTACTCATCTGACAAAGGGCTAATATCCAGAACCTACAGAGAACTCAATCAAATTTACAAGAAAAAAACAAACAACCCCATCAAAAAGTGGAAGAAGTATATGAACAGCCACTTCTCAAATGAAGACATTCATACAGCCAACAGACACATGAAAAAATGCTCATCATCACTCACCATCAGAGAAATGCAAATCAAAACCACCATGAGATACCATCTCACACCAGTTAGAACGGCAATCATTAAAAAATCAGGAAACGACAGGTGCTGGAGAGGATGTGGAGAAATAGGAACACTTTTACACTGTTGGTGGGACTGGAAACTAGTTCAACCATTGTAGAAGACAGTGTGGTGATTCCTCAATGATCTAGAACTAGAAATACCATTTGACCCAGCCATCCCATTACTGGGTATGTACCCAAAGGATTGTAAATCATTCTGCTATAAAGACACAAGCACACATATGTTTATAATGACACTATTCACAATAGCAAAGACTTGGAACCAACCCAAATGTCCATCAATGATAGACTGGATACAGAAAATGCATCATATATACACACCATGGAATACTACACAGCCATAAAAAAAGGATGAGTTTGTGTCCTTTGTAGGGACATGAATGAAGCTGGAAACCATCATTCTCAGCAAACTATCGCAAGGACAAAAACCAAACACCGCATGTTCTCACTCATAGGTAGGAATTGAACTATGAGAACACCAGGATACAGGAAGGGGAACATCACACACTAGGGCCTGCAGTGGAGTGGGTAGAGCAGGGATGGATAGCATTAGGAGGTATACCTAATGTAAATGACGAGTTAATGGGTACAGCACACCAACATGGCACATGTATACATATGTAACAAACCTGCACATTGTACACATGTATCCTAGAACTTAAACTACAATTAAAAAAAAAAAAGAAAAAAAAGATGAAGAACTGCCAAACAACCCAAAAAACAGAAAACTAGCACTGGGAACAGATACCTTCACAAAGTTAGCTAAGCATTAAAAAATAGATAACTTTAACAATATTTAACTTAAACCAGCAAATAGTGAGCACATGTGTAACAGGAAAGGGGTCCTGATTTAGACTCCAAGAGAGGGTGAGTCCATAGAGTAAAGTGAAAGCAAGTTTATTAAGAAAGTAGAAGAATTAGGCCAGTTGCAGTGGCTCCCGCCTGTAATCCTAGCACTTTGGGAGGCTGAGGTGGGCGGATCACAAGGTCAGGAGATTGAGACCATCCTGGCTAACACGGTGAAACCCTGTCTCTACTAAAAATAAAAAAAATTAGCTGGGTGCGGTGGCGGGCGCCTGTAGCCCCCACTACTCACGAGGCTGAGGCAGGAGAATGGTGTGAACCCGGGAGGCGGAGCTTGCAGTGAGCCGAGATGGCGCCACTGCACTCCAGCCTGGGCAACAAAGGGAGACTCCCTCTCAAAAAAAGAAAAAAAAAAAAACGGCAGAAGAATATAAGAATGGTTGCTCCATAGACAGAGCAGCCCCAAGGGCTGCTGGTTGCCCATTTTTGTGGTTACTTTTAAATGATATGCTAAACAAAGGGTGGATTATTATTTTTTGTTTTTCGGGGTTTTAGTTTTTTCTTTTTTAAAAAAAACGTACACTTTAAATTCTGAGATACATGTGCAGAAGGTGCAGGTTTGTGCCATGGTGGTTTGCTGCACCCATCAATCCTTCATCTACATTAGGTATTTCTCCTAAAGCTATCCCTACCCTTGCCCCCCACCCACCGACAGGTCCCAGTGTGTGATGTTCCCCTCCCTGTGTCCATGTGTTCTCATTGTTCAACTCCCATGCGGTGTTTGGTTTTTCTGGTCCTGTGTTAGTTTGCTGAGAATAATGGTTTCCAGCTTCATCCAAGTCCCTGCAAAGGACAAAATTCATTCTTTTTTGTGGCTGCATATTATTCCATGGTGTATATGTGCCACATTTTCTTTATCCAGTCTATCATTGATGGGCATTTGGGTTGGTTCCAAGTCTGTGCTATTGTGAACAGTGCTGCAATAAACATACGTGTGGATATATATTTATAGTAGATTTATTTATAATCCTTTGGGTATATACCCAGTAATGGGATTACTGAGTCAAATAGTATTTCTGGTCCTAGATCCTTGAAGAATCGCCACACTGTCTTCCACAATGTTGAACTAATTTACACTCCCACCAACTGCGTAGAAGTGTTCCTATTTCTCCATATTCACTCCAAAATCTGTTGTTTACTGAGTTTTTAATAATTTCCATTCTAATTGGCATAAGATGGTATCTCATTGTGGTTTTAATTTGTGTTTTCTCTAATGACCAGTGATGAAGAGCTTTTTTTCATATGTTTGTTGGCCACATAAATGTCTTCTTTTGAAAAGTGTTTGTTCATATCCTTCACCCACTTTTTGATGGGGTTGTTGTTTTTTTTTTTTTTTNTGGTGTTTTAGTCATGAAGTCTCTGCCCATACCTATGTCCTGAATGATATTGCCTAGGTTTTCTTCTAGGGTTTTTATGGTTTTAGGTCTTATGTTTAAATCTTTAACCCATTTAGAGTTGATTTTTGTATAAGATGTAAGGAAGGGGTCCAGTTTCCGTTTTCTGCATATGACTAGCCAGTTTTCCCAACAACATTTATTAAATAGGGTTTTCTTTCCCCGTTGCTTGTTTTTGTCAGTTTTGTCAAAGATCAGATGGTTGTAGATGTGTGGTGTGATTTCTGAGGCCTCTGTTCTGTTCCATTGGTTTATATATCCGTTTTGGTACCAGTACCATGCTGTTTTAGTTGCTGTAGCATTGTAATATAGTTTGAAGTCAGATAGCATGATGCCTCCAGCTTTGTTCTTTTTGCTTAGGATTATCTTGGCTGTAAGGGCTCTCTTTTGGTTCCATATGAAATTTAAAGTAGTCTTTTCTAATTCTGTGAAGAAAGTCAATGGTAGCTTGATGGGAATAGCATTGAATCTATAAATATCCTTGTGCAGCATGGCCATTTTCATGATATTGATTCGTCCTATCCATGAGCATGGAATGTTTTCCCATTTGTTTGTGTCCTCTCATATTTCCTTGAGCAGTGGTTTGTAGTTCTCCTTGAAGAGGTCCTTCACATCCCTTGAAAGTTGTATTCCTAGGTATTTTATTCTCTTTTAGCAATTGTGAATGGGAGTTCACTCATGATTTGGCTCTCTGTTTGTCTATTATTGGTGTATAGGAATGCTTGTGATTTTTGCACATTGATTTTGTATCCTGACACTTTGCTGAAGTTCCTTATCAGCTTAAGGAGTTTTGGGGCTGGGACAATGGGGTTTTCTAAATATGCAATCACATCATCTGTAAACAGAGATAATTTGACTTCCTCTGTTCCTATTTGAATACCCTTTATTTATTTCTCTTGCCTGATGCCCCAGTCAGAACTTCCAATACTATGTTGAATAGGAGTGGTGAGAGAGGACATCCTTGTCTTATGCCAGTTTTTAAAGGGAATGCTTTCAGCTTTTGCCCATTCGGTATGATGTTGGCTGTGGGTTTGTCATAAATAGCTCTCATTATTTTGAGATATGCTCCATCAGTACCTAGTTTGTTGAAAGTTTTTAGCATGAGGGGGTGTTGAATTTTATTGAAGGCTTTTTCTGCATCTATGGAGACAATCATGTGGTTTTTGTCATTAGTTCTATTTATGTGATGGATTACGTTTATTGATTTGCATATGTTGAACAAGTCTTGCATCCCAGGGATGGAGTCGACTTGATCATGGTGGGTAAGCTTTTCGATGTGATTTGGTTTGCCAGTATTTTATTGAGGATTTTCACATCGATGTTCATCAGGGATATTTTCTTTTTTTGTTGTGTCTTGGTCAGGTTTTGGTATCAGGATGATGCTGCCCTCATAACATGAGTTAAGGAGGAGTTCTTTTTATATTGTTTGGAATAGTTTTAGAAGGAATGGTACCATCTCCTCTTTGTGCCTCTGGTAGAATTTGGCTGTGAATCCATCTGGTCCTGGGTTTTTCTTTTTGGTTGGTAGGCTATGAATTACTGCCTCAATTTCAGTACTTGTTATAGGTCTATTCAGGGATTTGACTTCTGGTTTAGTCTCGGGAGGGTGTATGTATCCAGGAATTTATCCATTTTCTCTAGATTTTCTAGTTTGTTTGCATAGAGGCATTTATAGTAGTCTCTGATGGTAGTTTGTGTTTCTGTGAAGTCAGTGGTGATAGCCCCTTTATCATTTTTTATTGTGTCTATTTGATTATTTTCTGTTTTCTTCTTTATTCGAAAAAAATGGCTAGCATTCTATCTGTTCTGTTAATCTTTTCAAAAAACCAATTCCTGGATTCGTTGATATTTTTGAAGGGTTTTTGTGTCTCTGTCTCCTTCAGTTCTTCTCTGATCTTAGTTATTTCTTGTCTTCTGCTAGTTTTTGAGATTGATTGCTCTTGCTTCTCTAGTTCATTTAATTGTGATGTTAGGGTGTCGATTTTAGATCTTTCCCACTTTCTTATGTGGGCATTTAGTGCTATAAATTTTCCTCTAAGTACCACTTTAGCACTGTCCCAGAGATTCTAGTACATTGTGTCTTTGTTCTCATTGATTTCAAGTAACTTATTTGTTTCTGCTTTAATTTCATTATGTACCCAGGAGCAGGTTTTTCAGGAGCAGGTTGTTCAGTTTCCATATAGTTGTGTGGTTTTGAGTGAGTTTCTTAATCCTGAGTTCTAATTTGTCTGCACAGTGGTCTGAGAGATTGCTATGATTTTTGTTCTTTGCATTTGCTGAGGAGTGTTTTACTTCCCAGTATGTGGTCAATTTTAGAATAAGTGCTGTGTGGTGCTGAGAAGAATGTATATTCTGTTGATTTGGGATGGAGAGTTCTGTAGATGTCTATTAGGTCTGCTTGTTGCAGAACTGAGTTCAAGTTCTGAATACTCTTGTTAATTATCTGTCTCAATCTGTCTAATATTGACAATGGGGTGTTAAATCTCCCAATATTATTGTTGTAGGTCTCTAAGAACATGTTTTATGAATCTGGGTACCCCTGTATTGGGTGCACATATATTTAGGATAGTTAGCTCTTCTTGTTGCATTGATCCCTTTACCATTATGTAATGCCCTTCTTTGCCTTTTTTGATCTTTGTTGGTTTAAAGTCTGTTTTATCAGAGACTAGGATGCAACCCCTGCTTTTTTTTTTTCTTTCCATTTGCTTCATAAATCTTCCTTCATCCCTTTATTCTGAGCCTATGTGTGTCTTTGCACATGAGATTGGTCTCCTGAATACAGCACACTGATGAGTCTTGACTCTTTATCCAATTTGTCAGTCTGCATCTTTTAGTTGGGGCATTTAACCCATTTACATTTAAGATTAATATTGTTATGTGTGAATTTGATCCTGTCATTATGATGCTAGCTGGTTATTTTGCCCATTAGTTGATGCAGTTTCTTCATAGTGTCAATGGTCTTTACAATTTGGTGTGCTTTTGCAGTGGCTGGTACAGGTTTTTTCCTTTCCATGTTTAGTGCTGTCTTCAGGATCTCTTGTAAGGCAGGTCTGGTGATAGCAAAATCTCTCAGTATGTTGAATATTGGCCCCCACTCTCTTCTGGCTTGGAGGGTTTCTGCAGAGAGATCCACTGCTAGTCTGATGGGCTTCCCTTTGTGGGTAACCCAACCTTTCTCTTTGGCTGCCCTTAACATTTTTTCCTTCATTTCAACTTCGGTGAATCTGACAATTATGTGTCTTGGGGTTGCTCTTCTTGATGAATATCTTTGTGGTGTTCTCTGTATTTCCTGAATTTGAATGTTGGCCTGTCTTGCTAGGTTGGAGAAGTTCTCCTGGATAATATTGTGAAGTGTGTTTTCCAATTTTGTTCCATCTTCTTCATCACGTTCAGGTACACCAATCAAATGTAGGTTTGGTCTTTTCACATAGTCCCATATTTCTTGGAGGCTTTGTTAGTTCCTTTTCATTCTTTTTTCTCTAATCTTGTCATCATGCTTTATTAAGTTGATCTTCAATCTCTGATATCCTTTTTTTCACTTCATCAATTCAGCAATTGATACTTGTGTATGCTTCACGAAGTTCTCATGCTGTTTTTCAGCTTCATTAGGTCATCTATGTTCTTCTGTAAACTTATTATTCTAGTTAGCAATTCCTGTAACCTTTTATCAAGGTTCTTAGCTTCCTTGCATTGGGTTAGAACATGCTCCTTTAGCTCAGATGAGTGCATTACTACCTCCCTTCTGAAGCCTATTTCTGTCCATTTGTCAAACTCATTCTCCATCCAGTTTTGTTCCCTTGATGATGAGGAGTTGTGATCCTTTGGAGGAGAAAAGACATTCTGGTTTTTCGAATTTTCAGTCTTTTTGCACTGGTTTTTCCTCATCTTCGTGGATTCATCTACCTTCGGTCTTGATGTTGGTGACCTTCAGACGGGGTTTTTGCATGGTCATCCTTTTTGTTGATGTTGATGCTATTGCTTTCTGTTTGTTAGTTTTTCTTCTAACAGTCAGGCCCCTCTTCTGCAGGTCTGCTGGAGTTTGCTGGAGGTCCACTCCAGACCATTTGCCTGGGTATCATCAGTGGAGGCTGCAGAACAGCAAAGACTGCTGCCTGCTCCTTCCTCTGGAAGCTTCATCCCAGAGGGGCACCTGCCAGATCCCAGCCAGAGCTCTCCTGTATGAGGTGTCTGTCAACTCCTGCTAGGAGATGTCTCCCAGTCAGGAGACACAGGGGTCAGGGTCCCACTTGAGGAGGTAGTCTGTCCCTCAGCAGAGCTCAAGTGCTGTGTTGGGAGATCTGCTGCTCTCTGCAGAGCCAGCAGTCAGGATCACATGTCTGCTGAAGCTGTTCCCATGGAAGCCCCTTCTCCCATGTGCTCTGTCCCAGTGAAATGGGAGTTTTATCTATAAGCCCCCGACTGGGGCTGCTGCCTTTCTTTCAGAGATGCCCTGCCCAGACAGGAGGAATCTAGAGAGGAAGTCTGGCTACAGCAGCTTTGCAGCACTGTAGTGGACTCTGTCCAGTCTGAACTTCCTGGAGGCTTCGTTTACACTGTGAGGGGAAAACCACCTACTCAAGCCTCAGTAATGGTGGATGCCCCTCCCCACACCAAATTCGAGCATCCCAGGCTGACTTCAGACTGCTGTGCTGGCAGTGAGAATTTCAAGCCAGTGGATATTAGCTTGTTGGGCTCCCTGGGAGTGGGATCTGCTGAGCAAGACCACTGGGCTCCCTGGCTTCAGCGCCCTTTACAGGGGAGTGAACAGTTTTGTCTCGTCTGCATTCCAGGCATCACTAGGGTATGGAAAAAAAAAAAACTCCTGTAGCTAGTTTGGTGTTTGCCCAAATGGCCCCCCAGTTTTGTGCTTCAAACCTAGGGCCTGGGTGGCATAGGCACCCAAGGGAATCTCCTGGTATTGGGGTTGTGAAACTGTGAGACTGTGGGAAAAGCATAATATCTTGGCTGGCAATTAGTATCCCTCACGGCACAGTCCCTCATGGCTTCCCTTGACTAGGGGAGGGAGTTCCCTGACCCCTTGAAATTCCCAGGTGAGGTGATGCCCCAACCTGCTTCTGCTCACCTGCCATGGGTTTCACCCACTATCTAACCAGTCCCAGTGAGATGAACTGGGTACCTCAGTTGGAAATGCAGAAATCACCTGCCTTCTGCATTGGTCTCACTGTGAGCTGCAGACCAGATCTGTTCCTATTTGGCCATCTTGCCCAGGAATCACAAGGAGGGGATTATTAACTTTCTGACCTTGTCATGACATGTGTAACTATAGCAGTGAGGATAACCAGAGGTCACTCTTGTTGCCATCTTGGTTTTGGTGGGTTTTAGCAGGCTTCTTTAGTGCAACCTGTTTTATCAGCAAGGTCTTTACAACTTGTATTTTATGCTGACTTCCTATCTTATTCTGTGACTTAGAATGACTTAACTATCTGGAAATGTAGCCCAGTAGGTCTCAGCTTCATTGTACCTAGCCCCTATGCAAAGTAGAGTTGCTCTGGTTTAAACACCTCTGACATATGGAGGACAGCATCCTATTGGGCCATTGGAACCTACAGTTGATTCTGTGTGATTAAGACATAAATTATTTTATACTAAGCTATAAGATTTTGGATTGCTTGCTATAGCAGCATGACCTAGCCAGGCTGATATACTCCAACACTGAAGTAGCAGGAAGAAGGGTGCAACATGTATGCAACCTCCTCAGACAAAGACAAGGAGGATCATTTACAAGGGCAAACATTCCTTAGAGCAGAGTCAAGGATTCATATATGCATATACACATGTACATATGAATGTACTTTTTGGATGCATATGTATGGGCGTATTTTTAGGATAAATCCCTTAAAAGAAAGTTGCAGTAAGCAGGACCGTTTGCTCTTAAGTTCTTCATTCTGCATCTTTCTAATGACAAGAACATTCTCCAACATAACCACAATACTATTATTACACCCAAGGGAATTAACATTGAACCAATAATATAAAGCCCATATTCAATTTTCCCACTTGTTTCAAATGTCTTTTATAGTTGTTTTTGTTTTGTTGATGATTTAGGATCCAGTCAAAAATAATGAGTAACATTTTATTGCCATGCGTTTTGGTCTTCTTCAATATGGAACAATGTCATCTCCCATCTTTGTTTTGTCTTTAAAGACATTGATATTTTTGAAGAGTTTGTGTCAGTTGTCTATGGAATATGCCACAATATTGGTTTGTCTGACTGTTTTCTTACACTCCAATTAAACATTTTTGGCAATAATACTACATAGGTTACACTAATAGAGTGGGCAAATAGCGATCCAAATTATTCTACTCCATTTTGTTCCCTGTAACATTAATGCCATTATCTTCAACCATAAGAGGGCTACACTCCAGGAATAGATGACTAATGATGTGAGAGAAAACTGATTCCTGAGGACTTCTGGATCAGAACAGCCATATTCCCTGAACTACAAAACTTTAGACATTTAAGTGAGAGATAAATTTTCATTCTGTTTGAGCCATTGGCATTTCCATTACTTTCAGCCAAATCTAATAAATAAATGAAAGGAGAAAATATAAAGGAATCAGAAGAAAACTAAGTAGGAGATCCAGTATATGTAAACTTTGAACTTCTAGTTATATAAATTAATAAGTAAAATTATTACTTAAACCAGTTTGAGTTGGGGCTTGTTGTAATGGTTGATGTGTCTTGAAAACATTCTATTTGACACACAGCTTTTATCATATCTATGAAAATGTATAAAAACACAGAAGCAACAAATCAAATAATAGGTACAAATGACAAAAATGCAAAAAAAAGATATTGTATAATAAATGAAAAGAAATCAAAGCAAGAAAAATTAGTGACAGTTGTCTAAGAAAATGACATTTAGCAGCTCAATAGGGTCAAAACATGTTTATTTCTCTTTTATATTATTAGTTTTCTGTAGAATCACTAAATCCTGCAAGGGACTCTATAAATGGTTATCAAATGAATTGATTACTGGGTTATATCAATAGCAATAGGAAGGGTAAAATTGCATTACTACTTTTTATAGATGTACTAGAACATCTACGGTGATGGGAAAAAACATGAGAAAAAAGAAGAAAATTAAAATGGTTAAACCAGAGATATTATGGGAGAACTAAGAGAAACCAGTAGCTCTGGATATATTCTTTGAAATGTTCTTAACAGGTCATTCCGTATTTCTTGAAATCTAAGAAACAGACTCCAAAATAACAGTTTAATTGGTTATATGAAGCATTCTCCCCATTGGAAAGCCAAGAATGCTTGCAGACTCAGATCCTCAGAGACCTGAAAGAGAGAAAACAAACCTAAGAGAGCCTTCCTCAAGAGGGATTCACTATGTAGATAAAAGGAAAATAAGCAAGTCACAAATGCCATCTGCCTTTTTCTCTGGTTATTTCTCCAAATAGAAAGATACTTTTGAGATAATGTCTTCTGGAAAACACTGAAAGAGCCCCCAGAGTAGAATGAATCAAGGGCTCTTCAATTGCAAAAGGATATCAGTGTGTGGACCTGTAGTATTTCTAATACACAACCTTGAATGTGGTTGGAATATTGAATTTATGTATATATTCAAGTGTATCTTTGGGTGTTTGTAGTTTTATGTTAAGTGTATTTCGACTTTGTTATCTGTAATAATGCCAATATAATACATGATATGTGACTTCAGATAAATTTGGCATCTGAGAATATTGGGCTCTTCTTCCGTGCCTGTATTTTGAAATATAATTTGTCAGTGTGTGGATTTGTGGAGTTTATGTGTGTGGTTTGGGGATTTTCCTGTTTACAATATAAGAGGATTAAGTTTGAAAGACTGTAAGATGCAGAAATAAGCAATTAAGGAAGTTGTTGTCATCTTTTACCTGAGAATTTTTTAAAACTAGAGAAATGCTCACCCCTCTAAATAGTTGAACTGTTTAACTGCTAGAGGAGCTTAAAAGAGAGTATCTTTCAAATTATTTTTCTCCTCCTTGAAAACTGTGAAATTGATGGCAAAATGATAGAAAAAGAAGAAAGGCTAAATGAATCTGGTAACTGAAGAAAGAGCTGGAAAAAAGAAAACTAGAGGGCAAGAGGTGATAAGAGAGGTCACCTCTTATCAAACAGGAGACAAGTTGATAGGAAAAGAGAGAAAAAATATGTGAAAGAAGAAAAGAAAAACAAATAGAGGATTGAAGAGGGAGTAGAACAGGACAGAAAATTCCCTTGACTTGGAAAAAAATTTTTTTGCCATGAACATGAAACAAATTCTGAGTTTGAGGAGAAAAGGATCTGCTATGAGGGAAAATTCTGTCTCCAGCCCTGCAGGAAGAATTGGAAAATCAGAAAAGAGTGAAAAGGCAGCTAGACTGATTTAATCCTCAGCCCAGGTGAAACTGAAAACACAGTTCAACGTGTTTTTCTGAATGATAGGCACTATCAGGAAGAGATAAAGTCAGGGATCCAGGCTCAGAGAGACAAATATTCGTCCAGGATTTCAAGAGTGAGCAAGGCTGGAATATGGACTCCAGGCCGGGCTGCGTAATTTCAAAGTCCATGATGTTCTAATAGAAAGGGAGATCCAGTGCCGGGATCAGATGCAGAGAGAGGTCATCTTTGCCTATTTCACAATTCCATAGTTGTGATTTTTCCTTGCCATTTCTTTTGTCTTCCAGTCAAAGGGATGTAGGCAGGATGAACACAAACACCTCCATGGTGACTGAATTTCTTCTAGTAGGCTTCTCCCACCTGGCCGACCTCCAGGGCTTGCTCTTCTCTGTCTTTCTCACTATCTACCTGCTGACCGTGGCAGGCAATTTCCTCATTGTGGTGCTGGTCTCCACCAATGCTGCCCTCCAGTCCCCTATGTACTTCTTTCTGCGCGTCCTCTCGACCTTGGAGATGGGCTATACGTCCGTCACGGTCCCCCTGCTGCTTCACCACCTCCTCACTGGCGAGTGCCACATCTCTCGCTCTGGATGTGCTCTCCACACGTTCTTCTTCCTCTTCTTTGGCGCCACAGAGTGTTGCCTCCTGGCAGCCATGGCCTATGACCGCTATGCAGCCATCTGTGAACCCCTCCGCTACCCACTGCTGCTGAGCCACCGGATGTGTCTTGTCTACAGCTAAGCGGTCTGCGTGGCCTGTGGGTGCTGGTGGGTTGGGGACACCTGTTTCTCTTTCCCTTGCCCTTCTGTGGTCCAATGCATTCCCCACACTTCTTTGTGAGATGCGCCTGTCCTGCGCTGGTGTTATGGGGACACCTCGCTTAATGAATGCAGGTTACCTGGCCGCTCTGCCCCTTTGGCCTCATCCTGGGCTCCTACGGGCGTATCCTGGTTACCATCTTCTGGATCCCATCTGCTGTCGGCCGCCGCAAGGCCTTCTCCACCTGCTCCTCCCACCTGATCGTGGTCTCCCTCTTCTATGGCACCGCCATCTTTATCTATATTCGCCCTAAGGCCAGTTACGATCCGATCACTGACACTCTGGTGTCCCTCTTCTATGCTGTGGTCACCCCCATCCTCAACCCCATTATCTACAGCCTGCGGAACACAGAGGTCAAAGCTGCTCTCAAGAGAACCATGCAGAAAATGGTGCCTATGGAGATTTGAAAAGGGGGCGATAGTGACTTCTGTGCAGTGCCCTGAGTCAGTCCCAAATAACTAAGGATCAAAGGGTCTCCCTTAAGGTCTTTCTTCACATTAGGGGAGGGCCAGCCTGTCAGAAAGACAAACTTATCTTTGAAAAGCTACCGTAGCCAAATGCTCTCCTCAGAACCTCACGACACATACATATTCTATTCTGCTTTCTATTGCAAGAAACAGGAAACCCAGGATGGAGGATCAATTTCAGAAGCAGAGCAAGTTGACAAACAGGGATAAAGTTACAAACTGTTATCCCCATCAGACTATCAGGGTAATAAAATTTTCAGCCACAGCAATGATCCTTAAAGTCATTTGACGTTTGTACATCTTAGATAAGGCATTTGTTTCTTGGGTGGTACTAGTGATTAGTACCTTAGCAAACATAATTATACCTAATTAAATCTACTACCAGCTAAAGACAGATTCCTCAAGAAGTAAGGAGTGGCCACAAAGGTTTCAATGAAGGTAAGTTCTTATGGAAATTCATATGCCACAGAGATTAAGAGAACAGATTTCGATGTCAGACAGACTTAAAGTCCAAGTCTCATTTTTTTCCAGCTAGTTAGCTATGTCATCACAGGCGAATGATATCATCTCTCTGAGTCTTAATTTTTTTAACTTTTATTTTAGATTCAAGGGTACATGTGCAGGTTTGTTACACAGGTAAATTACATCTCAAAATGATTATTTAGTCACCCAGGTAATAAGCATAGTACCTGATAAGCAGTTTTTTGATCCTCACCCTTCTTCTATCCTCCACCCTCAATTATGTCCTGGTATCTATTGTTCCTTTCTTTGTGTTCATGTGTACTCAGTGTTTAGCTCCCACTTTTAAGTGAGAACATATGGTATTTGGTTTTCTGTTCCTGCATTAGTTTGCTTAGAATAACAACCTTCAGTTCCATGCATGTTGCTGCAAAGGACATAATCTGTTTGTTTTTTGTTTTGTTTTGTTTTGTTTTTATGTGAGCCTTAATTTTCTTATCTATAAAGTTGTGATAACAACAGAGTTGAATTCATTGGCATTTTATGAGAATTTGTGGATTTGCAAACAATCCAGCTTAGTATCTGGCACAAAATAGTATCCTGATAGATGTTTTTGTTAGCCAGTCAGACAGGCCAGCATGAAGGCTAATGTTTGGCTCACATGGGGTGCCTTTGCTGGGGAGAGAAGGGTATTCTTGAAATATCAGTGGCACTGGGACCCAAGAGACCCAGAGGAAGGTGGAAGAAGAGGCTCTATACATCACTGCTAACAGAAACTGCTACCCAGCACAGACATGAGCCAAAAACTACCAAGACACACAAGAGCAAATATTAGGGCTATGACATGCAGGAGAGTCAGTGAACTGCAGAACAAATAAATGAGATAAGCTGAGAGGGTGAATCACAAAAAGCCATCTCCAAGAGGCAAGTATTTATTAATAATTAAAAATGCAATCTACATATTTATATCATTCCAACACTTTATTCAAATGCACCACTATTTATTGCAAACATTCTAGGTGCCTATTGCTCTTTGGCACTATGGAGAATATCAAGTACATACAGGGTGGTAATTTTGTCCAGAAAGCACTTGCTGTCTCATTAAGAAAACACTGATTCTCATGAAACGATCAGAGAACAGTTTGCAAAGTAAGAAAACTCTCACAATGTAAAGCGAAAAGACAAGGTGTTACTCCCTGTCCCCACCCCTCAGAAGGGGTTGTATGGCCTTCCTTATACTCATTTTATCAATGTGGAAAACCTCAAAACTACTGCTCTTCAATTGAACAAAACTTCAATAGAGAGGAACAGCATTTAAGAAAGATTGCCTAAAGGATGATCAAAACAACTTTTCCTCTGATATTTTAAAATCTAAATCTTATCCCCAGGCTAAAGCAGATGAGCACAGAGCTACACATTTAAAATGCAGAAATATTTCCATCTCCTATGCATCTCCATCAACTCATCTTTCCTAGAACTGCTCTTGGTAAAGAGTGTTTTGGCATTAAGCCATTGGTTTACATTGAGAAAGTTTACAAGAAGCAACATTATGAAACTCTCGGAGGGATCATTTCTCTCATATCTCAGTGATAGGAATCACTGTACTTTTCCTATCATATAAGCAATAACTTTTCCTTACAGTTTTATGGAAGTACAATTGGCATATGACAAATTGTACGTGTTTAATTGTGCAATTTGATAAGTTTTGACCTATGTATGTACCATGACATTACAGGCACAATCACGAAATTAACATATCCATCCCCCTTGCTCCCTCACTCCCCATTGTAATCTCTCTCTTTTACCCCTCCCTAAACTCCTCATTCCCAAGCAACTTCTGATCTGCTTCCCAGCACTATATTTTTCTTTTTTCAGTTTTATATAAATGGAATTATAAAACATGTACTCTTTTTAGTCTGACTTCTTTCATTCAGCATATTTGGAGATTCGGCCATGTTGTGGTGTGTACAAGAGCCATTCTTTTTCATTTCTGAGTGAGACTCCATTGTATGGATATGACATAATTTGTTAATCCGTTCACCTGCTGAAGGAAATTAGGGTTGTTTTCACAATTTGTTTATCCATTCACCTGCTAAAGGAAGTTTGGGTTGTTTCCAGTTTTTGGTTCATAGAATGAAGATTCTATGAACATTTGTGTACAAAGTCTTTGTATGCTTTCATTTCTCTGGGGTAAATACATAGATGTGAAATGGCCGTATCATATGGAAAATGTAAGTTTAATTTTTTAAGAAATTAAATAATCACTTTTCCTCTTAGCATGACAGCTAACAAGTTTCCACCTGAATTTGTAATTCATCTCCAGGAAATGTGCAATTCCTAACAACATGTTTTTGAGATATCTAGTTTCTGGCCTTACCTGCTGTTGTTACTGTTGTTTTTCTATTCTACCTTTTTCTTTGTCCAGTCTCCCTGATCCTTATTTTCTGCACATTTATGTAAGCCAGCATATTAGTCTTTCTGGAGCAAGACTTAGAGCCATCAATCAGTAAGAAAAAAAAAAAAATAGGCAGGGGAAAGTATTGAATGAAAAATCCCTAGTGATATGGTTTGGCTCTATGTCCCCACCCATATCTCATCTTGTAGCTCCCATAATTCTCATGTGTTATGGGAGGGATCTGGTGAGAGATGATTGAATTATAGGAGTGGGTGTTTCCTGTGCTGTTCTTGCAATAGTGAATGGGTCTCACATGATCTGATGGTTTTAGAAACGGGAGTTGCCCTACACAAGCTCTCATTTTTCCTGCTACCATCCATGTAAGATGTGACTTGCTCCTCCTTGCCTTCCACCATGATCGTGAGGCCTCCCCAACCATATGGAACTGTAAGTCCAATAAACTTCTTTGTTTTGTAAATTGTCCAGCCTTGGGTAAGTCTTCATCAGCAGCGTGAAAACAGACTAATATACCTGGGTAAAGACTGAAGACATGGGTTATGATCTCTACTCTGTTACTAAAACTTCACATGACCTAGAGCAAACTCTTTGCATCATCTTCTTGATTTTCAGTTTCATCATCAATAAACATAAGGGCTAAATAAAATGAGCTCTGGACTGAGTTCCAGATCCACTATTCTGTGCTTATTTGTCCCAAAGAATATATGCTTCTTATAGCTGATATTCTTACAAAGAACCAGAAAGAAGATTGCAACAAACACTCCTTCTCCACCATGGCTACCAAGGGGCCTTGAACTACATTAATCCTGGGCAATATAAGCACAATCATTGGTTTTCAAGACAAACACTACTCAAAAGCTAGGGGAAGTCCATCAGTGATCCCCATATTGAGTCTTCCCCTACTGTATCCTACCTTCCTGAACCTCACATCTCCCCTACTCACACGTGCCCTTGCCCCTGAGCAAGCCTTTACCTGCTTCTTGAACTCCCACTGCTCTGTCCCTAATGCTTCTTCCTACCAAACTTTCTCCCCTGACACCCCTTTCCTTAACTTCCCTAATCCAATGGGACCCACTCACTGTAGTGCACACCAGCTCCTGATGGTATCTGCTACCAGAGGTGTCCTCATTCTTTCTTTCTTTTTTTGACAAGATTTTACTCTTGTTGTCCAGGCTAGAGTGCAGTTGCACGATCTCGGCTCACTGCAACCTCTGCCTTCCGGTTTCAAGTGATCCTCCTGCCTCAGCCTTCTGAGTAGCTGGGATTACAAGTGCCTACCACCACGCCCAGCTAATTTTTGAATTTTTAGTAGAGACGGGTTTCACCATGTTGCCCAGGCTCGTCTTGAACTTCTGACCTCGTGATCCACCCGCCTTCGCCTCCCAAAGAGCTGGGATTACAGGCATGAGACACTGTGCCTTGCCAGTATCTTCATTCTTTAGCTTTGCAGAACTGAAGTAGGAAGTGACCGTGGCATCAGGGAGGGAGGGTAGAAGTCAGATGGAAGGGAAGGGAGAGGGAGAGAAAGAGGAAATAGAGGCAGGCTGAAGAACTGAGCATAGAAAAGAGAAAGAACAAAAAAGACCTCAGAGAAAGACTCACCTGCTCACAAGGAAAACCACCCCTGTGCATCCTGAGCCAGTCTCTTCACAGGACTTGGAGCAACCTCCCAACCAGAGCTCACTCCCACAGTCTGTGCTCACTGATTCCCCCCATCAGCTGCTCCTGTGGCAGCCTGGTCCCCCTGCCTTTCTGCTCCCCACTGAGCTCTCTGGGATTCACAAATCAGTGCCCTAGGGCGGGCTTGGAGAGCCTAGCAGGTGGGGATCTTACACAGGGGCCAGGAAAGGAATGTAGGACTCAGGAGGAGACACTGAACAAAGGCTCTAACTCAGTCCTGGAAATGGGAGTGTGTGCTTGTCCATTGCCAGACTCTCTGCCTCTCTAGGTTGTGTGCTCTCACTGGCCTTAACTCTTTCCAGTCAGGGAAGACTAGCAAAGAGTTGGAAGAGGAAATGTTGTAGAAGAAGGAAGAGAACTCAGGTACATCAGGGCCACCAAGAAACAGGGGCTCTGGGTCTCCCAGGGACATAAGGAGAAGGATTAGGAGCTGACCAGGCTTGCTACACAAAAGATTCCAGGGCTGATCCTCTGAGAGCTGAGAAAAACATAAGGTGGGGTCTTAGTGCAAACTTCAAGCTTCAGAGATGCCACCCACTGTCTATTCAACCTTTTTTTCTTTTGGCTAATCCTGTACACTTCTTTCAAGTCTGCAAATAATTATCAAGTTCCCACCGTGTGCCTTATTCTACATAGTCCTCACAATCTGGTCAACTTCCTTTGTATTTCTCCTCTGATCAGCTTCTCAGTGGATCCTCTTCATTCTCCTTCACTCTCGCTGCAGCTCAGACCCACTTCCTCCCTTCCCTGAGCTTCTCTTGCCTGTCTCCCTCCTCACCACCCAATCCCATTTCCCTCAAGGAGAGGCATTATTATTAATCTGTCTCATCTACCATAACCACCACCTGGTTTGTACAATAGCATTTTCTAGATGTTTCCTCTCCTGGCAGCCAAGACTAACAATGTCACCTGCCAGGGGCCTGGAAAGCCAAGCCACAACCTTCTTAGCCAATTAGAGGTTGCTAAATAGGGCACCCTTGCAGTTCTGAAGTTCTGAGATCTTAATGCATGCATTGTGTCTTCAGTGCACACAATACCACCCACCACAAGTTCAATGCAATCGATTCCCCAGCAATTGAACTCAATCACAATGCCACTGGCCTTAAAAATTAAAGAGTTGCTGCAGGAAGGGTCCTATAAATTTTGTCATCATAACTGCCTGAGCTAGAGATGCGGGGTGTTCCCTGCCAATCAGGGCAGAGCAGGTTGACATGGGCCAACGAAGCTCAGAGGCCTCAAAGGAGATGAAAGTCACACAGGCCCCCTGAGAGATATCTGCCAATGTCTGTGTTGGGGTCTCTTCTGAAGGATGCTGTCTGTGAGACTGTGAAAGGCACCCAGCAGCCTTGTTTCTGTGGCCTATTACTTTTTCCACTAGACTCCTTCACATGCCTAATTTGGGACATGGTTTCTGAGCTGCAGGTGTTGTCCACTCCAGCCCAGAGGTCCCAGAACATCCTGCAAGCCCAGAAGCAGTTGGACAAAAGGCCACAGGAGCAGGATCCTCCGCTCTCTGGGCAACTTCAGACTGTTTCCTGACTGTGCTGTCCTTAGGAGGGGCTGATGCAGTGAACAGAGTCCTTGAGGCAAGTGGGGCCTGGGCTCAGCTGCAGAGACCAGGGTAAGGGCTGGACCACATTCTCTTTCTGCCATATGCAGCTGCCTTACACTACAAGAGGGGGAAAAAGGGAGCTGAGGAGATAAAATGAGAAAAGACCCAGAACCAGTGGGCTTTGTCACATCGGCTGTGACAGTTAGACCTGGCATTACTCATAATTGCTAACATTTACTACACATTCATACAGAGGCCATGCTGTGGCTAGGTGTTTCTGGGCTGAGAATGCATTACTCATTTAGAACTAGTAAGTCGGACTCTGATTATGGGCCTTGCTGTGTGTAAGGAACAGCACTGCCTTAGCGTGAAGCCTAGCCTACTGTCAGTGCTCAGAGAGCTCTGACACCAACAACTGGTTTTCCTACAAAGAATCATGTAATATTTGGGTTATAGAAGCAGGGCAGTGCTAACTGGATGTCCTGAAAGAGGTAGAGCTGGCATACAAAGGGATGGAGAGCAGAATTTGGAAAGCATCCAATCCTAAAACTCAGGGCTGGAGGGAGCATGTCCCAAGCCTGTTAGGGACTGCAGGAAATTCATGACCAGAATGAAGGTGGGGCTGGGGACCTGCAGGCAGGCTGGTCTGCTCTCTTTGCCTGTGACCCTCCTCAGGGCAGGCTGTGCTGTCAACAGGTGTTTTGCAATGCCAAGCACCCATGAGAATTCCCACTACCCCAAGGATTTGAGGCACCCCTGATCCCAGGTTCCTTCCTAGAACGCAGGTCGCCTTGGGATGACTGGGGGATTCTGGTTGACTACCCAGGGAAATCTGAAGCTTGGGAAGTTTGCGGCAGCAGCAGTCCCTATCCAGGTGCAGAGCCCTGCCCAGTGGATACCATGTGGTCCTTCCACAAAGTTGCATCTTTGAGCCCCTCACAGAGAATCTGGAGCCTCCCAACCAGGAAGACATGAGAAAAGATCTGAAAAAAAAGGCCCAGGTGCTTGAGGTAAGAACAGCCAAAGCAAAGGGCGGAGACTGGGTGGGTGGCGGGAGGACCATTCACTTTGGGGACAGAGACTTTGGTTTGGCTTAAGGAGTTTCAGGTTGCTCTGGAGGCGTCAGGGGAGCCCTCTGGAACCACCCAATCATTTTCCACAAGAAAGCAAGAGATTTCCCAGTTTTGTGCTCTGGGGAGCATTCACCTGAGATATAAAACTTTGGCTGCTTAACTCATTTTAAGGGAATAGTAACGTATTTGCATACACTTTATTTGGAGACAAAAGCAAAAAAGTAGTCTGTTGAATAAATTATTCTAGATTTTACTTTCCAGGGATTTTTTTTTCTTTCTGAAAATTGTAGAAACTTCGTCTCCTTTTCTCCCTTCTTGAGAAATTAACCATTAGAAAACAGACACTTGCCCTTAGTCTGCCTTCTAACATCTCTCATATGATCCATGATTTTTTTAAAGAAGTACAACTCCACTGCATGATCAAAGGGAGGAGGGGGGAATGGAAAGAAGGAGCTGGGCAACACGGGCACCAGGAGGAAGGACCTGGGGCCCAGGGCCAGCACCTACCTACTTGTGGGAGCCTCAGCTGTTCCTTCAATCCCCAGGCCACGTCTAACTTTGGGTTGAAAAGTGATTTCCCAGCTGACTCCACAGTTAGAACAGGTAAGACGTTGTTCGGTAAATGTTACGTGAATGTGAAATCTTGTGGTAGAAATAATCTGAGGCTATTTCAGAGCCCACCTGGGACCCCGTCACAGCTCTGAGGTCCCTCTCCCCCAAGGAGCCATGCCCCGAACAGAGGTACCTGTGTCCACTCATCCTGCACAGAGTTCCTGCCCCACCTGCCGTCTCCTAAGTGCTTCTTTGTACTTAGGAGGGAGAGGGAGCACAGGGTATGGGCACCTCCTGGGCTGGGACCAGCCATCACCTGGGATCCCAGTGCCACGGTTCAGAGCTAAGGACAGAAACACCCAGCATTTCACTGCACGCTGATCTCAGCCAGCACTAGGAAGGGCTGAGGGCATGTCCTGCACGCCAGGTTTCCCATGCCCCCAAGAGACTTTTCCTGTTTCTGCACCATCTCCTTGGATTGCACAGAGAGCTCCAGCACTCTGCTTCCCTGGGGAAACTGACAAGGACTGGTCCATGATTGCCTTATCCTGTGAGTTGGTTTCCTGGGGCCATGGTAACAAACTACCACAAACCTGATGCCTAAAACAACAACAACAAAACAAAACAGAATCTCATGCTCTCCCAATTCTGGAGAATTCTGGAGGCCAGAGTCTGAAATCCAGGTCTGGGCAGGGCCAGGCTTTCTCTCCCAGTTCTGGTGGATCCTGGCAGCCATTGGCCCTCTGTGGTTGTGGCTGCATCCCTCCCACCTCTGCCTCCGTTTTTGTGTGACGTTCTTTCTGCCAGCATCTGCCTGTTTCTCTTGTCTTGTACCTACACCAGTCATACTGGATTAATGGCCCTCCCTGCTCCACTCTGACCTCATCTTAACTGACATCCCAATGACATCTACAAATACCCTATTTCCAAAGAAGATCACATTCCCAGGTATCAGGGGTTAAGACTTGAGCATATCTTTCTGGGGACACACCTGGTGACCCTTCTTCTCCTAACAGACCATCCGGACCCTCTGTGGCTTTGCAGTTATGAGCATGGGGATCATTTTGGCATGTACTTCCTTTCCCTGTCACTTTGGCCCAGTGGTTCCCACCTTGGTGATGTCTGGATACCCTTTCGTAGGAGCCAAGTGTGTGAGTAGGATGGGTACCCATGGAGGGTGGTCTCTGGGATGGAGCAGGGCACAGAAAACGGATATGCTACCTAGCAATGTCTCTGGGAAGAGCAAAGATGCAGGGATGGAACTTGTTATGGGAGTAATCAGCCAGGAGTGAGAGGAGGCCTGGCAGAAGGGGTTTTGCCAACGGGAACAGAGTTGATCTTCTGGCTCAAATATCAGTTCTTCCAAAATCTGCATAGTGCCATCCTTGAGGGCCACAGGAGCCCCGCAGCTTCTCTCTGGGGTGACCATACCATGCGTAACCTCAACAGGGACACTATAAGAATAAAAGGGTGTGTTATTAATATTTGTGCCATGACAACAGGAATATCTAGGACTGTCCCTTACACACTGGACATAGGGTCACCCTACTTTTCCCTAAGTTCAAGTGACACAAGGAGTAAGAGTGAGGTGGGCAGACAGCAAATGAGGAATGGGGTGGACAGGGCACACTGTGGGACGTCCAGGCTGGTGCACTTGTGGCCCTGTCCATGGGGCCACCAGGGCCAGTGGGGCCAGTAGAGCCTGTACTGAGCTTGAAGAGGTGGCATGGAGCACTTAGAAGCTCTATCTGCTGCTTGTCATCTCTTGGCATGTGGAAGGCCTTCTGCAGAGTTCTGCTCCAGACATAACCTCAGAGTACTGAATATCTCCATGCTCCTGGAATTAAGGAGCATCTTAGAGAGCTTGAGCTGCTTTAACAAAAACACCATAAGGTGGCTTATAAACAACAAGCATCTATTACTCACAGTTCTGGAGGCTGGAAGTCCAAGATTGAGACACCAGCAGATTTGGTGTCTGGTGAGGGCCATTGCCTGTTCATAGATAGAGCCCTCTCACTGTGTCCTCACGTGGTGGAAGGGCAGAGGAAGCTCTCTGGGTTCCTTTTATAAAGGAAGTAATCCCACTGATGAGGGCTTCACCCTTACGACCTGCTCACCTCCCAAAGACCTCACCTCCAGATACCATCGCATTGGAGGTTAGGCATTTAGCACATGAAATCTGGGGTCAGCAGACATTCAGACCACAGCAAGAAGCTTCAGGAGAAAGCTTTTAGTCTTGTGAAATGTGAATGAGGCTTTCCCACAGCCTAGACCTGTCTTCACGGCCCAGCCCCAACCTCTTGCATTCACGGTGGCTTTTGAGCATCCACTGAGTCATGGACCTCCCTGTTCCCTCTCTATCTGGCTATTTGCTTGCTAAGACCAGAATAACTTTTTTTTATAGTCTTGCCACCATGCCATGTAGTTTTCGTACATTGCAGCTATTTCAAATTACTGCATTTCCACAGAACCGTTTTTCTGTAATAACCCAGAATCAACTGCTTTTTTCTAGCTTTTAACCTGGCCTCAATGTCTCCCCTCTACTTGGACCCCCTTTTTCTTCTGTCCTTAACTCTGACTCTGGAGGAGCCCACATAACTCACAGTTCAAAGCCCACATGCCTTTTCTCTCCCCACCACAGTATCTTCATCCAAATAGAGTCTTGTAACCTTTACGTGCCCTCTCTCCCCTGAAAATCACTGTTCCCTGGTCCCTGTGGGGGAGCCTGGGCCTTAAGCACCTTTGTCTTTGCCCTAGAGGAACTTCCTCTCCGGCTGAGTCAGGTCCTCATGAGATTCTAGGGGTTGCTTGGCCTCCTGTATCCACTCTCCCTGACTTTGGCCTGTAGCTACATGTGGCCTGGACTTTGGCCCAGCTTCCAACATACCCAATAATGTCAACCCTGTGGGGAAGTTCCTGGAGGTGTATAAGGATATGACAATTCAGTGGTAGGGACACTGAGATGCTTGTTCCTGTGGGAACTGACTTTACCATTTTCCTCTTTTCTGAGTAGTTTATCATTTCTGGATTGCTGTCCATCACTTTGGGAAGAAAATCAAACAAGCATCTGGTGAGTACAGGAACAACAGTGCCTCACTTACTAAAAAAGGACTTTGGTGGAACCTCATCCAGTTGGATCTTTCCAGGTTCATACAAAGGAACTGACCCCCAGGTTGCTGACAAGTGCCCTTTGGTCAGTGGCCCTGTGGAAGTACACAGGGCCCACTGATTTGGGGGACTCCTTTCATGATCCCCATTTTGCAGAGAGTCCTGTACCCTTTCCAGCCTCTGGGTGGCTTTACGGGAAAATCCTGCCTCATCATGACACCCTTTGGTGTTCACCGACCACCTGGATCCAGGTCCTTGGTGACTGCAGGGGAAAGAGGGCAGTGAGAGCATGGGCTGTTTGTTGTGCACCACAGCCTGGGCGAGAAAAGCATCAACCAAAAGAGATGAGCCTTGCTGGTAGGGGCCAGGAAGGGTTACCTGAATCCTTGTGTTGCCAGGGACAGAAAAGAATGGGGTGTAGAGTGAAAAGGGGGTGTTCAGTGATGCGAGCATATCTAGTTGACACACTTTTGCAAAATCATTTCCAGGCCTTTCTTAGGAGGCTGAGAGGCATGGGTTGAGGGGCAGAGGTAGGTATGGTGGAGGATCTGGTGACCTGGGATCCAGGGGTCTTCCTGTCCTGTCACACAGAAGCTGCCAAGAAACTGGCAGCCAAGCTTCAAGGTGGCAGTGCCAGGTTTGGATGCTGTCATTCTCTCAGACCTCCCTCAAAAGATCAGATGCCCTTCTTCATCCCCACCCTCAGCCTCCCCTCAGCCCTCCAGGAAAGCAGCCTGTGTGAGTCCCCTAAACAGGGGCAGGAGCATGAGCCCTACAGAGCGAGCAGCAGCT
Source organism: Rhinopithecus bieti (assembly GCF_001698545.2). Classification (NCBI taxonomy): domain Eukaryota; kingdom Metazoa; phylum Chordata; class Mammalia; order Primates; family Cercopithecidae; genus Rhinopithecus; species Rhinopithecus bieti. The sequence continues at coordinate 329,449 of NW_016804706.1, forward strand.
GGGTGAGACAGATGGAGGCACAGGGTGGGGACCATGGTGTTCCAGGGCCACTCGGGCTGCTATGAAATTCACCCTCCACCATCCTCGGGGACCTCTTCTCTGGCTGAAAAAAAGGGACTTTCTCAGAACATGCTGACCACATGAGTTGTGAATCCCTGGTGCTGTGTGGAGAAATGGCCCACCACCTTTTCCCGTCTCTCCCCCATCACTGCCCAGCTCCGAGATTGAGCCCCTGGGAAGAGGGCCAGGGTCTTTGCCAGTGGCTGCTGGGTATACCTGAGCACATGTGCCATGGGCTGTTTGTGACAGGCTGGAACACCTAGCCCAGGTGTCCCAGAAGCCACCACAGACATCAGCCTATTCCTCCCCTGGTGGTGGTTTTTGAAAAGTGAGTCTGGACACTCTAAAACTGGAATCCAGACTCCCTGCTTTCAAGGGCAGATGGTCCCCCATGGTGCAGCTGTGATTCTCCAGCCCTCCTCTGGACAGTGCCCCAGCCGGGATCTGAACATCCACCCTTCGCCCCAGGTGCTGCTGCCCCCACACTGAGCCCTCACACCACATGCTCCCTGGCCCTCCCGCCAGGGCGCCCTTCTCACAAAGTGGAGTGGATGAAACAAAAAGGAGAGAGCACCAATCCTGCTGCTGCCCCATATGACAGAGGCTGCTGTGGGGGCATCTGTTGTACTTGGATAAGAAGGGCCTCTGGCCTTGAGCTCTGCCATGCAGGGGCGCTGCAGACAGAGCCAGATGATAGGAAAGAGCATGTCAGGGAACCCACCTGATGCCAGCCTCAGCTCAGGATGAGGCAGGAGGCCTCTTGCTAGGCTTAGGGGAGATGGCAGGAGGAACCTCCTCAGGGTGCCAGTGGACTGGGTAAAGCCAGTAGGGGGCTTGGAGGTCAGGGAAGCTGTGATTTATCAAGCACTGTGGGCACTGCAATATTTTCTCTACCCAGTTCAGTCCAATGGGACATCAGTTCTGTGTATATCTTCCTCCTCCTCTAGCCCTGCCCAGTCATGGGTGGAGAAACTACTAGAACCACATCCCCTGTCTGTCCCACCATAAGTCTCTGCTTCATTCACGTATTCATGCATCATGCCAAATGCTTTGCTTCAGCAAGCATTTCCTGTAGGCTTGGGGTGCTCTGAGAGGGGTTGACAGTGAACAAAATGAATCAAATCATATGACAGAAGTGGAAGTCCCATCCTGCCAAGGGTCCTGGATATGTGAACCTGCTGCCAGCCTGGTGGAATAGTGGTGCCTCAGGAGCATGAACTGCTCAGGAGTAAACCCTGACCAGATCCCCTACAGGCCTGGAACAGCCTGATCAGCAGCCTCCGAAGCCTTGTGGCCGCCACAGTGGGCCTCATCGTCCTTCCCTATCACCTGGCCGGGGTGTTCCTGGCTGCCAGACAGTGCCAACTGGTGGTGCCTCCCCTATCAGTGCCCCAAGACAGCCACTACTTTTTGAAGAATGAGACCACGAGCTGCTTCATGGCCAGCTCCAGCTTACTGGTGAGTATTTTTAGGTAGAATGTTCCAGACTAGTGAAGTCTTTGAGATTTTCCGCTTCTTGTTCTCTGCTTCCTTCTGGTGTGGACCATAGGGAAAGGGGCAGAACACAGGAACTCACACATGGGAGAATAGCAGGCATTTGGCTGGACTGTGCCAAAAGAGTTGTTCAAGTACAATATCAATCAAGACTGTAGTTGCAAAAAGACATAACCAACAACTTGGTTTCAGTTTGAGCACCTTAATAAACAAACTGATTTAACTGTCATAGTCTCGAGGGATGGGTTTGTCCAAGCAAGAGTAGTGAATTGCTCAGGAAAGGCCAAGAGCTCAGGGAGACATAGGAACCTCATAGACAGGGTGGCCACAGGCTGGCAGTCCCCAGGTTCAGCCAGGCAAGAGCCACAGGTCGAGGGAAACTGTAAGAGGCTAAATCCTAATTCCACCACATGCACAAAAATGGATAGGATGGCCAAAAATGACCCCAAAAAATTAGGAAATGAATTCAGAATGGGCTTTTTAATTGTTGTCTGCAATCAGAACTTTATGAAAATGATGGAATGTGGTTTCGCATTCTCTGTTGCTTCAGAGCCAGTCTGAGCATCAGTATTTGCTCTAAAATGTGTTTAGTCAGTGAAGTCAGGAGAACATGTGTGTGTGTGGAACATTGAGAAAAGAAGGCAGAGGAAGTTTGCATTCCTGCAGCCATAGAGGGGGATATTCTAGGGGTGGAGAGGCAGCAGGCGGGGTGATGTATGCACAGACTGGCCGCTGTCCCATCACCTCATTGCTGGCTTCAGGCCATCCTCCCACAGATGGAGCAGCCATCACAGGGGTGGAGGGTTGAGGGGCAGGGAAGGCATCTGCTGAGGCGCTGGACGGGGTTTGTGTAGTGGATTAGGATGAGCTCCTCAGAAACCAACCTGAGCTGTCTGCCTCAGGAGCTTCTCAGGGAGAGGGGACAAGGGGCAACCCCTGCTGGAGGGGGTCCTTGTGTTTATTTCCCATAGCCACAAAAACGGAGGACCACAAACTGGTGACTGAAAACAACAGAAGTGAATTCCTTCACAGTTCTGAAAGCAAAATCCAAGATCGAGGAGTCGGCAGGGCCGCGCTTTCTCTGAAGGCTCTGGGAAAAGACTCTTTCTTGTCTCTTCCAGCTTTGATGAACTCCAGGCATTCTCTGGCTTCTGGACACATCACTCTAACCTCTGTCTCCATCCTCATGGGTCCTTCCCCTCTGTTTGTCTCTGTGTCCTGTTCTCTTCTCATAAGAACACCAGTTGTTGCATTTAGGGTCCACCCTAAATCCAGGATGATCTCACCTTGAGATCCTTAACTAGTTGCACCTACACAGACCATATTTCCAAAAAAAGTCACGTTCTCAGGCTCTATGTAGACATGAATTTGAGGGGGGACACTAACCCACTACAGTCACAGTCTATACAAATAAATTCAAGGTTCTGCACACCTGTGGCCTTACCTGTTCTACTTGGAAGCCATTGTTCCATGGAAGGTGACCCAGGGAAGCAGAATTGTTCTCATCCTCAGGTGGGTACCTCCTGGGGACTGGCATGAGCATTAGCAACTGTGCCAGCACATCACTTTGATTGGTCAAGGTGCCCCTTGCTGCCTCCCAGCCAAGCCAAGCAGGCCCACCCCAGGGAGCCTAGATGGGTAACAGGTATGGCACTCAGTTTACAAAGGAAGGCCTTCTGCCTCACCACCTCTGTGGACCTGCAACCTGCCCTAAGGGGTGAGTGTGAAGTCCCCATCTTATAGAAGACAAAATTGAAACCCAGACAGGCAACGAGACTCTCCCTCGAGGCCAGATGAGGGAAGAGTCAGGAGGCTCAGCTCAACCTTGGGTGTCACCTGCCACCTGCACAGCTGTCCCTGGAGTGGCCCAGTTACTAGGATACGACACTGTCTCCCAGATCGTGAGCAGGTTGAGTCAGGTACAAGGGAAAAGGAGCCAGCAGATGACACTGTCTAAACCCATCTGGTCATCCCAGGAAGGCAGAAGGGTTGGCCAATCCAGCACAGACCCTATGTATTCTGCATTTCAGAGGATCCCGTCTGTGATGCTCCTCTTCACGGCACTGGAGCTCAGCATCCCTATCCCTTCTTCTGTCCTCTTGTGAAAAAAGACCTGTTCAGATGTCCTTAGGGTGAATCTGCTGTGCCCTGGGCTCTGGGGCCTGGGTGGTGGCACAGGGCATGGTCCTGGGGCCAACAGCAGGTGGTACTATAGTCGACCCATGAATCTTGACCTTAGTCGAAGTCTACAGATTTTGCTGAGTGAGGCAGTAGCCGGCAGAACAGGATGGGAGTAAGTGCCCAGGGTGGAGGAATCACAATAGGAAGCGATGGGACCAAAGAGAGTACATCACACATCTGCTCATTTAGCAGAGCAGGAAACGGGTTAAGGTACAGAACCCCTCTGGCCCCTGGAACCCTTAAGTTTTTATGTTTGTGTTTCCCTTGTCTTTTGTTTCAAGATATTTTTAAATTTTTCTGGTTTGATTTTTTGGAGATAAAAGGCCTTCCACTCAGAGTACAAGGTCTGTTCACTTGCTTTGTCCTCTCCAGAGTGTGTGTTTCCTGACCCAAAGTGACACAGTGATCACCAGCATGCCCCAGGCAGCATCTGCTGACCCTGTTCTGGAGATGAACAAGGAATGCACCCTTAGCATGGGGATAGAGAGAGAGAGAGAGAGACCACATTGTCTGCAGGAGTTAGCTGAATGATCTCACAGACCCCACCTGCTGGGCTCTTCCATTTTATCACAATTATTCCGCCTGTTCACGTGCAGAGAGAAGAACTCTTGGGGTAGATTTTAAGACCTTAGAGAGTAACTTGTTTACAAATAAAATATCTCTTTGATGACATATTTAGATTCCATGTCATTTTGCCACATTTCTCTTAATTTACTGGACACCAACAATGAGATAAAAATTAAGATTTTAGGAAATGTAGAAAATTTCTAACTTAGAAAATTTCTAAATAAGAATAAAAAAAGAAAATAAAACAACAAAATGAAGAGCTGCCTTTGAGAGATGACCCCTTGGTCCCCATCCTCACACTAAGATGCAAAAAAGCAGAGCTTGCAGTTTCTCACTGGAGCTCCAACACAAAATATTGGGGAAATCTTCCTCCCTCCAACAACAGTCTTCCTATTGGTCCTGAGACCTTGCTGGCAATCAGCCGTGTCTCTGCCCCTCTTTCTGTGCTCTGTGACTCATCCCAGCTTCTCTCTCTGTGCCCCTATCTGGTTCCCCTATGCCCATTTCTCTCTTTATCTGAATCCCCAGATGACCCCGCACAATCTGAGTGTGCTGAGTGGCCCAGTCCTCCCTGGGAAGGGAAAGCACTGTCCCCTTCCTTGGAGAGAAGGCAGATACTGCTCTCCCACAAGACCGTAGTGCCCCCAAACCCCCGGATCAGCTCACACTTTATTTTCTGGTGGCCATGCCAATGATGAGGTTCACCACAGCCTACCTCAGCCAGGGATCCTATGACTTAATAGGGGAAGAGCCACAGAATATAGCCACATGTATAGGCAGAAGTCCTGAGATATCCATGGGGCTGGATACTAAACGGTCTCCATTTCCAGGTAGAACCTAAGGTTAGATGAGAGAGGTTTATCATCAATGCAGGAGGATCCTCACAGGATACAGGATTTAACAGACTTACAGGTATTCCAAAAGATAGTACAAATCAGATTCGAGGTAAGCTCCCGTAAATATGGAAAAAGTGACAACTCTCCACGAAAGACAGAGGTGAGAAGGCTCAGATAATTGGATATGCTGGGGTGGATATACTCTGTAAATCCAGAAAAATCCACCTGCTGCCTATTTTTCAATTGTTCAATTTGCCTGTTAAATCATCTGGGCCTGGTCATGCTGAATTTTTTTTAACTACCAATTTTGATTTGCTTAGTGATTGTAAATCTGGTTTATCCACTTCTTCTGTTTTTTAATTCACTCTGCATTGATAGTTATACTACAACTCTCCAAACACTATTTCACAAATCAAGCTTTTACAGCAAAAGTAGGAAAATGTTTTAAGAAATTTTATTTTACCTTGTCAATGACCAAAAAACACACAAGACTGGCATCTTCGCCCAATTTCTCTAGACTTTGTTTCTGGGATCAATCCACTGTCACACGTCGTTATTAGTCCATTCTCACGCTGCTATAAGACAACCTGAGATGGAGTAATTTATAAAGGAAAGAGGTTTAATTGACTCCCAGGTCTGCAGAGCTGGAGTGGCCTCAGAAAACTTACAATGCCAGCGGAAGGGGAAGCAAACACCTCCTTCTTTACATGGTGTCGGCAAGGATAAGTGCAAAGCGAAGGGGGGCAGATGGAAGCCCCTTAAAAAACCATCAGATCTGGTAAGAATTCACTATCACAAGAACAGCACGGATGTAACCGCCCGCATGATTCAATTACTTCCCACCAGGTCCCTCCCATAACACGTGGGAATTATGGGAACTGCAATTCAAGATGAGATTTGGGTGGGGACACAGCCAAACCATATCACATGTCTTCCATCTCTGCCTCCTAAAAATGACATCTTTGCCAGGTGTGGTGGCTCACACCTGCAATCCCAGCACTCCAGAAGGCTGAGGCAGGTGAATCACTTGAGGTCAGGAGTTTGAGACCAGCCTGATCAACATGGTGAAATCCCATCTCTACTAAAAATACAAAAAAGTTAGCCTGGTGTGGTGGTGCACACCTGTAGTCCCAGCTATACAGGAGGCTGAGGCAGAGGAATTGCTTGAACCCAAGAGGCAGAAGTGGCAGTCAGCCGAGATCACATCACTGCACTCCAGCTTGGGTGACACAGTGAGACTCCACCTCAAAAAACAAAACAAAACAAAAAACGACATGCTCAATCTTGGTCTTTCCTCAACTGTCAACTCTGACTGCTAAGAACCTAAAAGATATCTCCGCTTTACTGCACAGCAAGGTCTTTGTTGTGAGTTGGGTTGTGTCCTCTCAAAATTCGTATATTGAAGTTCTAACCCCCAGTATCTCAGAATGTAACTTTCTTTGGAAATAGCGTCTTTATAGAATTAAAATGAGATCATTAGGGTGGGCTCTAAGAGGATATTAGGACACAGACACTCACAGAGGGACAATCGTGTGAAGACACAGGGAGAAGACACTTATCTACAAGCCAACAAGAGAGGCCTCAGAAGAAATCAACACTGTGGACACCTTGATCTCAGAATTCTGGCCTCCAGGACTATGAGAAAATAAATATTTCATGTTGAAGCTTCCCGGTCTGCGATACTTTGCTATTACAGTTCTAGCAAACTAATACACCCTTCAAACTCAACAGGGCCAACTGGAACCCACCATTCTCCTCTAAAAATTTCTTTTGCCTTCACCATCTTGTTTAAAGTCCTCACTCTTCCCATCACTCAAACTCTGAAAGTTCTTTTCCCATAGTGAAAAGGGCTAATGAAGGTGTTTCCCCATGGCTTCTTCCCTTTTAGTTCTGTCTTGTGGACTGCAGCTGACTCAGCCCTGAGGGTGCCCTTAATGTCCCTGCTCAATTAGCATCTCCCCCATTTCACCATCACTTACATGAGACAGTCGAAGGGTCATGAAATCTTCCGGTGATCTGGAAGACATATTCTATAACAGCAGCCTTTCACAGCAGAAACCAGACTTGCAGTATTGCAAAGATCATGGAATTTGGAAGCAGAAAACCTGAGTTTCTATTTGGACTCTGCCACTTACCAGGTATAGAACTTTTGGAAAACCTTGGAAAGTCTCCCTATCTCCATTATGGATCAAGAGTGTGACCTTGGTTTACCTTCTGAGCATTCTTTCCTTAATTTTTTTTCTTATAAAAAATAGCTTCCACTTTCCACCCTGTAGAGTAATTGTAAACTTCATAATACATGCAAAGCTCTTGACTCAAAAAACAGGAAGCACAAAGGAGTGTTAATTTAACTGGCATCTCTTTACTTTTAGAAGAAAGCCTAGCATAAAGAAAATGTGTGTCCACTGTTATCGGTTGAATTATGTTCTCCCAAGAAAGACACATTGAAGCTCTACTCCCCCAACCTCAGAATGTGCCCTTATTTGGAAATAGCAGCATTGCAGATGTCATTAGTTAAGACAAAGTCATATTAGAGTAGGGCAGGCCCTAATCCAGTATGGTGGGTGTCTTTATGAAAAGATAGCATGCGAAGACACAAACATACAAAGAGAAGGCAACCATGTGGTGACAAGGGGAGAGATTGGAGTGATGCTCCTGCAAGCCAAAGATTGCTGGCAAATCACCAGAAATTAGGAAGAGGCAAGGTAGGACTCCCCTACAGGTTTCAAAGAGAAGGTGGTCAGCTAACACTTTAGATGCTAACCTCCAGAGTTATGAGACAATAAGTTTCTGTTGTTTGAAGCCCCCCAGTTTGTGGTACTTTGTTGCAGCAGCCCTAGGAAACTGATACATCCATACAATGCAATGTCGTTCAGCCATAAAAAGGAATGAAGCACCAACAGCGGCTATTGGCTATCGTGTGGATGAAATGTGAAAACAGCATGTTCAGTGAAAGAAGACAGGCACAGAAGACAACATATTATATAATTCCATTTATGTAAAGTGTCCAGAATAGGTGAATCCATAGAGACTAAACACAGATTAATGGTTGCCAGAGGCTGCAGGAGGGGAAAATAGGAACTGGGAAAATAGGAACTGATGGCTAATGAATATAAGCTTTCTCTTAAGGGTGATATAAGTGATCTGGAATTAGGTAGCAATGATAGTTCCAAATCTTGTGAATATATTTACAATTAAATTGTTTAACATAAAATGGTGAATTTTATGTGGAATAATAGCAATAAAATTAAATAGAATAAAACAAAATGAATGACATGAAACCCAACACCTCACTGGAACATGCAAAACCCTTCCCTTATTCTTTGGTGGATCCCATTTCTAGCCATTGTTCAGTGCTCTCTATGCCCTGCCATGCTGTCCTACTCTCTTCATCTTCTACCCTCTCCCATGCTGTCTGCCTACCTATAGTCCCTCTTTCCCCACGCCCTGTTTTTTTCCTGTGCTGTCCCTTTCTTACCCTGTACTCTTTCACTTAGAAGTCACAGCCCCAGAACCTTCTCTTTCACTCCACGATTGGGTTGTGTTGATCCACTTGCACATCATATGTTTCTGAGGGCAGTAATGTTCACCCATAATTACAGTTGTCTGGTTATGTCTCTGTCTCCCTCGCTAACATGCAAGCCCTGCAGAAGCAGGAGCTGTGTCCCGCATGTTCACCAGGGTATCTTCCAAGTGTATCACATGATACTAGGTGCTCCATAGACACCTGCTCGATGTCATACAGGTTCTTGGTCTTCTCTTCCAAATAAGGTAGAATAGTTATTTTTCATTTTACAGGTGAGAACATTCAAGTTGAAAGAAATGAAGAGAATGTTTGATGTTCCGCAATACAGGGGAAAGCCATTATTGGATCCCAGGAATGTTTGACCATAAAGCCCTTCCTTGCCCACTTGGCCAGGTATATCCCATCATAGAGCCCCTCACGCCCCTTGCAGATTACCCTTACAAAGTGCTGTTCCAACAAAACTCACCGAGACAAGGTGATATTGGAGAGGAGATAGACACATAGATCTATGGAAGACATTGGGAAGCTCAGGAATAAACCCACACAATTGTCGATAATAATGGCTAATTACCGACAAAGGAACAACAGTAATTCAACAGAGAAAGGAAGGTCTTTTCAACAGTGTTAAAACAATTGGACAGTCTTTTTTTGTTTTTGGTTTTGTTTTTGTTTTGCTCTGCCGTCCAGGCTGGAGTGCAGTGGCCATCTCAGTTCACTGCAACCTCCACCTCCTGGGTTCAAACAATTCTATGCTTCAGTCTTCCAAGTAGCTGAGATTACAGGCGCCTACCACCATGCCAGGCTAATTTTTTTGGATTTTTAGTAGAGACGGGATTTCATCATCTTGGCCAGGCTGGTCTTGAACTCCTGACCTCGTGATCCATCCGCCTCAGCCTCCCAAAGTGCTGGGATTACAGGTGTGAGCCACCACACCCAGTCAACAGTTGGACAGTCTTATCCCGAATAATGAATCTTGATATAAACCTCCTAATTTACATGTAATAAATTACATTAGTTACAATATTAACTCAAAATGGATCATAGATCTAGGCATAAAATATAAATATATATAATGCTTAGATTAAAACATAGGAGAAAAAATTTTACCAATCTAGTTAGGCAAAGAGTTCATAGATGTGACACTGAAAGCAAAGTACATCAAAAGGCAAAAAAAATCAATAAGTTGTACTTCATCAAAATTATAACTTTTGTTCTGCAAAATACATTGTTAAGTGAATGAAAAGATGAGCTGTAGATTTGAAGAAAATATTTTAAAAATCACACGTCTGACAAGGACTCATATTCAGAACACTTAAGAACGCTCAAGCCAACCCAATTAAAACAATCAATCCAATTCAAAAACAGGAACACAAAACCAGTTTCGGAAATGAGACGAAGACTCAGACACAAACTTCAGCAATGAGGACACGCAGCAGGCAGAGCAGCCCAGACAAGATACCCAATACTGTGACTCACCAGGGGACTGCAAATCGAAACCACAGTGAGATCCCACTACACGCCCATTAGAATGTCTAAAATAAAACCCACAGCACTATTGCTGACGAGGATGTGGAGCAACAGGACTCTAACACACCGCTGCCAGGAAGGCAAAATGGCACAGCTGCACTGGAAAGCAGTTTGTTTCTTGTAGGGTTACACATATACTTACCACAGGAACCAGCAGTCTCAGCCCTGGTATTTCTCCTAAAGACATAAAAGCTTATATCTACACAGACACCTGTACACAAACTGTTATAAAAGCTCCAGTCATAATAGGCAAAACCTAGAAGCAAACTAAATGCCCTTTAACAGGTGAATGTGTAACAAACTGTGGTGCATCCATACAATGGAGTACTGTTCAGTAACAACAACAACAAAAAAAAGCTACACTGTATACACACACAGGTACATATACATATATCTTAATGTTAGCATAATTTTTTAATGTATACTATGGTATTGTTTACTATAGGTAGGATGTTATGCATTGAATCTCTAGAATTTAATCATCTTCCATACCCGAAATTTTACATAAGCTGAAAAGCAACTCCTCATGTCTCTCTTCTCACTTCCCGGTAACCCCCATTCTACATTCTGCTTCTATGGGTTTAACTATTTTAGGTACTTTATCTGAGTGGAATTATGCAGTGTATGTCTTTTTGTGACTGGCTTGTCTCAGCACAGCGTCCTCCAGGTTCATCCATGTTGCAGACGGCAGGATTTCCTTCTTTTGCATGGTTGAATAATATTCCACTGTGAGAATAGACCCCGTTTCCTTTCATCTCTCAATGGACATGAGGTTGTTTCCACATGGCTGTGTGGGAGCAATGGGGTTTCTTAGCCACTGGAGCATCCCATTGGGATGGGGCACTGGTGGTGACCCCTAAGCAGGGATGTGCCCTAATGGACTTACATCTGATGGGGTCTCCAAGCAACTATGGCCCCATGCCTGGGTGAGGTTAAAAGTTAAACACAGAAAACAGAAGGCCAGTGGGGGGGCATTTTTGGGCCCATGGGAAGGTTTCTGAGGGGATGGAAGGGCTGCAGGTATAGGTTCCCAACATGTCCCCACCCCAGTTCAATTTCAATGACCAAGGGGGATAGCAGAGGTAAAGAAAACAGACAAGAAGGGGTCACCTGACACCTGGTGGACGGAAGCTGACATCCAAGAGGTGATTCCACCCACCTGCCTCCTGAATTTCCTCCTTCCTCAGGTCCAGTTAGGCAGGGGAACTGGTCAGTGGTGCCTGGTCACCTGCCACTGTGTGACCTCAGGCAGGAGATATTTCCTTGGAGCCTTCTTCCCTCCATCTATAAAGGGGGACTGGACACAGTAGCCCAGAAGGCTTCTCAGAGGAGGACATGAGAAGGTGTGCTGAATCCTGCCCTGCTGAGCAGGCAGGCCTAAAATTTTACACACAAGCTGAGTCCCTATGAGGAAGGGGCAAGCCCTCTGCCCTCTGCCCTTCCTCTGTCTGCATCCCCAGAACTGCCTCGGGTGGAGAAGGCAGAGATTAGGGAGCACCCATGGATACTCTGATGCTGGCCACAGCCCTTGGGGGTGACACTGATGAGGACCTGGGTGCACATGGGGTGGAGCAGCCAAGATCAGCCCAAGAAGAGACACACTCATGCACACATGTGTTCACAACATACACATACTCATTCACATTCACACACAAACACATTGAATGCATACATGTTGACAGTTCAAGGGGTAGAGGATGCTGGACCTGGGCCTTGCTGACCCAGGCAGGGCCCCATTCTGGTGGATGCTGTAACCCCAGACATCACCGTTGCTGAACATCTGCCTGCCTCTGAGTTGTGGAGCAGCTGGAGACACACAGTGGTGTCTGTGAGTGTCTCTGTGTGCAGGACCCTTTTCGAAGTGAGAGACACATCTCAGCACAGCTGACTGATCATTCTCGGATCAGTGTGACCTGCTCTCTCCCCTTCCTGTTAACTTGGGGACAGATGCCACCAGATGACAGCACTGGCCTCTGGGGCGCTGTGGAGGGTAATGTCACTGAGCTCCCACCAGGTGCCTTTTTTTCACTGACCATGTATTGCAGCCATCTCATTCACCTTCACACTGACTTTGTGGAATGGGTGCTAATGTACCCATTTGACAGATGAGATGCCTGAGGTCAGAGGGGAGGTAACTGACCCAGGGACCCAGATGTAACTCTGGACTGTGATCTCAGCCCTACCTTGTGCTGTCCTGGACTCAGCTCCTGGCCTCTGCAGCCTTCCTGCCTTACATACAAAATCTGCCAAGGATTCTGTACCCTAGTCGGGGTAGAACCTGGCCCTGGAAGAGCCACAGGAATGGGGGCCCTGTGGGTGGGGTTAGAAGCATCCCTCAGTCCAAGTCTGTGCAAGACAAAGGTCCCCAGAGGCAGGGATCTTATCGATTCAGACTCTAGGTGTGGGCTCAGATGGTCGCTGTAGGTCTCACCAGACACTGGGGTTTTCCAGCTTGGGAGCAGAGCTGGGAGCCCTCTGCCCCCAAATAGTTGTGAAAAATGAAGAAAGCCTGGAGGTCTGGCCAGAAGGTGCAGTCATTCCTCCTGTTGTCTGGGGCTTGGGGACAGGGGTTTTACCTGCAAGGCCCTCTCTCTGACCTGTCCTCTAGAGGTATCACCTTCCCTTTGTCTCAGGTATTCCCAGGAGAGATGGCCCCTCTGGGTGTTCTCCAGAACCCGTCCCCAAGAGTTCACTTGTTCCCCGGTGACCTGGGAAAACAAAGCCTCTTCCTATATCGACAGCTCAGGACTGTGGAATCTGCCCTCCCTCCACCAAAGAACTGTTTTCCACAAGCACAGAGGCTGCTTTGGAGACAATAGATCAAGCTTTCTCCGAACCAAACATCCTCCTGCTTGACTAGTGTTATTCTCCAAATGGCCTCACTGGCCACAGTGAGTAAAGATTTAAGTGGAACAGAACACTCATGAGATTTCTTCCTTCCTACAGAAAACTGTGCATCTTCATGGTCTCTGAACAATCGCAGGAGGTTGATCATATAGAGATTTCTGGTTCCTGGCCCTAGTCTGCCTCCAGGTGTCCATTATAGTCACCATGGCCTTTCACCCTGAGCAGGCAGATGCAGTTCATCCTGCTGTGGGGTATGTGCCCATTTCGGGGCATTTAGGGACAACAAGCCTCGCTGTCTAGGTCCCCTTGTTTTAAAGTCCTCAGGAAAGAGCCCGCCTCTGGTCAGGCACAGGGACTCCAGAAATCCTAGCAGAGGTGGGGCCATTTCGCTTGGTCCCATTTTCCTGGGGGTGTTGGTGAAATGAGACTCACCCGGATGGCATCTGGGAGCAGACGTACAGGGTGTTCTCTGAAGCTCTCAGGTGCCATGTAATTTTGGGAGTATTTTGTCTTATAGGATGGATATGGACAAAGACATGGATATCTGCTCACCCAGGAGTAAAGGGACATCATTGTCAAGCATAAGCAGACACAGGTCAGGCTGCTCCCTCCGGGGAGGCGGGGTCTCACCTCTCCCTCTGTTCCCTGATCCGATGGTCCTGGAGTCCCTCAGGATGCTGGGCAAGGAGGGGCCACCCACACCCCCATACCCGACAACTTTCATTTTGGCCCCCCGCACCCTCTCTCCCTCTGCCTTGCAGGTTGCTGATCCAGGGCACCAGTGGACACAGGAGATGAAGATGTTTACATCTACAAGGTCATCAGTCAGCTCGAGATTCCACAGCGAGTCAGTCTTCTGTCCTCCCAACCAATTGCTGAGACCAGCTCGGTCGTGGAGACCCTAACCCAGTGGCGCTAGAGGGATTAAAGACACAGACACAGAAATAGAGTGTAGAGTGGGAATCGGGGGCTGACAGCCTTCAGAGCTGAGAGCCACGAATGGAGTTTGACCCACATATTTATTGACAATAAGCCAGTGATAAGCATTGCTTCTATAGATTATAGATGAGCTAAAAGCATTCCTTATGGGAAACAAAGCATGCTTAGCAAGGAGCAGAGAAACAGGCCCTGATGTCTGCAGCAAAAGCATGTTGTTAAGGCACAGGCCGTTCCTGCTGTTGCTTGTGGTTTGAGCAGTTTTCCGCTCTGGGCAGGCCGGGTTTTCCTTGCCCTGCTCCAATAAACCAAAAACTTCTAGCAGTGTGCGTGATAGCCATCACAAGCATGTCACATTGCTGCAGAAATCCTGTTTATGGCCAGTTGCTTTAAAGCCTGTTTATGCCAGGGCTAGGGCTTGTTCTCAGCAACCAATCTTGTCTCAGGGATGGGTTTTATTTTTAGAAAAGTTCCTCGGAAGCAGGACATATATCCTTGGCTCGGCCCAACCTCCATCCCAGGGTCGGAACTCCTCCCCAGCTCCCCTACTGTCCCTTGGAGCCTGCAGTGGCAGACTAATGGCAGGGCCCAGCCACCCACCCTGGGCAGTACTGTCCCGTCTGAGGACTGGACTTTCTCAGCCCATGCAGAGTATGCTGCCTCCAGCCCACGAGGGGCAGCCCCATTAGGCAGCCTGACACCCACTGGGCCCCCAGCAGCCCCTGCCTGGCCTTGTGCTCTCTCTGCTCCCGAGTCCTAGGCCCTCCTGAGGGTGAGCCCATAGAAAGACCCTCTTCCCTTCCCTATGTGGCCTCCTGGACTGATACCTGGGGTAGATGAGGGTGGGGCTGGTCCTTCCCTGGGGCTCACTCGCCCGCAGTTGCTTTGCAGTGAGACACAGCTGTCTGCATCAGTGCCCTGGAGACAAAAGTAAGAGATTGTTCCTGATGCATGAGAAGCTGGTCTATAAATAAGAGACCTGGCTGATGGTCAGTGAGGCAGAGGGGGTGGCCTGTAGGTATGGGTGGTGGTGAGTGGGAGTGACATGCCACCACTGGGAGGACCCATGGTTCCTGCTGGACCTGACCTCAAGACTCTGTCCCTGCCCAGCACTGAGAACCACAATAGTGGCTCAGGGGCTGCTGCTCACTTGTGCCAGGATCCCACCTGGAGGCTGAGACCTGACCAAAGCCCAGAATGTCTATAGCCTGAAGGATGTGTGTCCTGAGGTCACAAGGCCAGGCCACTGGCGCCCACTCGGTCAGAGTATCACAACCCCAGAGTCTTCCCTTTTCTGGGTCATTCCAGTTCTGTCCCATCAGGAACCCTGAGCACAAGACCCAGCATCAAAGGGCCACTCCAGGAAGCATGGCAGGTCTACTAACTCCATCATCTTGTTTTACAGAATAAACATCAGGAGATCAGACACACAGATAAATGGCTAACAATGTTTAACAGCTGGAATAAATATAGGAACAGCAGGAAGGTGACACGGAGAGTGAGGGCCCCCGTGACCACTCTCCACAGAGTTGGGGTGATAAGAATCCATTACTGTTGGCTGGCCCTGCCTGTCTCTCAGAGAGCAGGCAGCATGCTGTTATCACCCAGAGGACAGCAGGCCTGATCCCCAGGCTTTTCTTCCCATCTTTAACAGAGTCACTCTGCTGGGAGAGAATCTGATGCCAGGGCCTGGGCCATCCCTAAATGAGGGTTAGGGACACCTCCTGATGTCTTGAAGAAATAGGTCCAGATCAGAATTCACAACCCTGAGCGCTCACCCACTCTTTAACCTTGGGAGAGGAGGCCGGGTCCTAGATAGGCACAACCTCTCCAGATGAACCATGGAGCCAAAAGTTGGGGATTCTGGAAGATTTCCAGAATCCTCAGGTTTTGATCCTTCCCAGAGTCACCCTGTGTCCCTTCTCACCAAAGAGTTCTTCTGTCCATAGATGTCTCAGCTGGCCTACAAGGGAACCCCCCTGCAGATGTGCAGTCAGGCATGGTCATTCCTGCTGGACATCAAGAAGGTGAAGGCTGAAAACCCAAGGAAGTACCAGGTATGGTCCTTCCACACTCAGCTAGAGCAGAACAAACAGACCAAGCCATGTCAGGAGCCCAGGTCTCTAGCTAGAGGAAAAGTCAAGCTTGGGTGATGGTCAGTCCCATATCCTAGGCACAGACGATGGCATGGGAACCACAAGTGAACTGGGCTCTGGTGACCCTCCATGGCTTTGGAAATAAGGTAAAGAAGGATATTTCTGGAAAAACAAACAAACAAACAAACAAAAAAAAAAAAAAAAAAACAACTCCTTTCCTTCCAGAAGTGCTGAAAGTTTTATGATTGCTGTTTGTAATAGTGAGCCTTTTGTCTGTTCTGAGGTTGGTTCCTTCCTCAGCCCTGCCCTAAAGAAAATAAAGGAGCAGGGCAAGATGTCCTCAGTGAAAATAAACCGATTGACCTGGACATGAACTGCACCTTCAGACACCATGTCATGTTTTAGGAGCGCTACAGAGTCAGGTAAGACCTAAGGGGGATGGAGGGTCCCAGGGGAGATGGAGGAATTCAGAGGAATAGGGGCATTCCATGCAGGAGTCCAAGATACGAGGTGACACAGTCCCCCAAGGGATCTCCTGGCCAGGGAGCAATCAGCATCACAGAGCATCTACTGAGCTCCAAACCATGGGCCAAGCTGGGGCATGTGGGTCCAGAATCCAGGTGGCTACTGAGGAAACAAGCAGTAGCAAACAAAATCATGCTGCATGGTGAAAAGTTCTCTCCATAACCCACAAGTACCTGGGGTAGAGACCCATGAGAGGGGCTCAGACTTCACAGGCAACAATGACAACAGCAAACACCATGGAGGAGGTAGAGCCGCAGAACTCTGTCCATTGCTGCTGCAAAATGCTGCTATTGCTGAATGCAAAATGGTACAGCCTCCTTGGAAGACAGTTGGGAAATTGCTCACAAAGCTAAATGTACTTGTACCACATGACCATAAGTGTCATAGACACTGACCTAGCTGACTTGAAAATTTATGTCCAACTAAAACCTACATGTCACATTCACTGCTTTATTCATTATCACTAAAACCTAGAAGCTACTGAGATGACCTTCAACACAGGTCCCAGGGGAGATGGAGGAATTCAGAGGAATGGGCACATCCCACAAAATTAGGTTATACTTCTTTGGTATAATAAAATTACAGGTTAAATCTATAAACATAAATTATAAGTATAGATTATTAGGTTGTACTTATTTGGTATAATAAAATTATACAGTAAATATTGTCAAATATAAAATTAATATCTAATGATTGTGTTATACCAAATAAGCCAAATATGTGTCTTTTGGACTTAAGGGGACCTAATATCAAAAAAATTAATGAAGTCAAAAGGACTGAATTTAGAATTTAATTTTGAAAAAGTCAAATATCAAAACTTTAAAACACCTGATATCACAAAATAGGATCATAGGTCATTGGTCATTGTAAAATAAGTCATTCATTTAGCCAAAGTGGTAACTCAAAGATTTCAAAAAAAAAAAAAAATACGCAAAAGGCAAAACCATTACTCTTTGAGAGAGGAGACTTAATTTCCCAAACAATCAGCCCTAATAAAGATAGCACGAGGCCAGTGAAATCTGTCTCTCAAATCTTACAAACAAATCTATTAAATTTTAATCATCTTGACCATAATATATAATTTCCACAAACCTTTTTATAACATTTTACAATTTTTTAATGAAAAAGTGGGTTAATACTCCAAGAAAACCTTGCTAGTCTGACACAGGGGCTCAGAGGCTAGTCTCACATCAGTGAGGCTTTGATACTAATGTTTATAGAGAAACTCTGAACCAATTTTATCTTTCAAAATAGTCCCTTACAATCTCAGGCACCCACCTCTTCCACAATAGCCGCTGGACTTTGAGGGGTAAAATAGTTTCAATTTCTGGCGCTGCGTCTCATGAGTGCAGTTTCTTTTGATTATCATCTTCTCCTGGTTCTGAAGATAAGGTTTTAGAAGCTTTCAGTGTTTAAGATTTAGCAGGACTTGGTGTCCTTCTCAGATGCAGGAGACAAAGCCCTGTAACTCAACAGAACAAGGACTTTAAAAGCAATACAGAACATTATATGGAATGCTAATACCTTTAATTTTTTAAATCTCAGTTTTCCTAAGCAAATAAAAAACTTAATAACAATGACATAGGAATTGTTTCAATAAAATATAAAATCTGTTTGTTAGGCCAGTTGCCAAAAGGCAAAAAATAAATAAAAGACCTTCTGCAGTGATTGCTTTTCCCTATGGAAAGTCCATTTAGATAGCCTTCAAGTCAAAATTAATGAAAATGGTACTTGAATGAGTTAGATATAGGAAGGGTGTGTCTTGGGACATAAGTGAAAATTTTCAGTTTCATAAAACAACTTCAAGCCAAGAGCACAGACCGCTATATTGGAAGAAAATATTTCCTTTAGACCTTTAAGATAAAACACTTTTAGCATCATGTCACAGTAGCAGTTAGAACCTGAGGAAAAAAATTGTAGAAGCTGACAAGAAAGTTGGAGAGAGCTATTATCTCAGGACTTCTTGAAGGGGAGAGAAAGGTGAAAACAGTGAGATTCAGTAAAAGTTGAAATCTGGGGTAAATTTAGAGTAAATTAATATCTTAAGAAAACTTTGTTCTTCTAGCCCATTCTTGAGTGGATTAGCATATTTTTAATATCAAAGCACAATCTCTAGAAAGACTAATTTCCTTTTAATTATAGCCAACTTGATCAAATAAATTCTTTTCTCATAAAGTCCCTTTTTACAAACCTTACTATGACCTACACAAGCCACTTATGACATGTCTAGACTTCCTGTGTTATCCTAAACATCCTTCTTTCCTAAATAACCAGTCATTTTATCTTCTTTTTCTTTTTTTTAAGATTTCTTTGTTGTTGTTGTTGTTGCTGCTGTTGTTTCCTTGAGAAAAGGTCTCTCTCTGTCACCCAGGCTGGGGTGTAGTGGCATGATCACGGCTCACTGCAGCCTTGACCCACCCAGGCTCAAGCAATCCTCCCATTTCAACCTCCCGGGTAGTTGGGACTATAGATGTACACCAGCATATTCAGTTAATTTTCTGTGTATTTTGTGTAGACAGGGTTTTACCATGTTGCCCAGGCTGCTCTGGAACTCCCAGGCTCAAGCAATCTGCTCGCCTCAGCCTTACAAAGTGCTAGGATTACATGCATGAGCCATTTGCACCCAGCCATTTTATTTTAGAACAAACATTTACCATGCAAGATTTTTTTCTCATATAAAATTTTCCTTTTAACCTTTCTTACCAAAAATATCTCTTCAGATTTTTAACTTTCTTTATATCTCTCTTATTTAGTGGTTCCTTTTATCTTGTTTCATAACCTTTAAATAACCTTTGAATTCAACAAAATTATTTTCCTTTAAATAAGAACACGTTCTTAGCAAAATATTTTTCTATAATTTTTTTAATTGTGAATAACCCAGACATTTAATGCCTGTCATGTAATGTAACTTTAGATTCTAAATTATATTATGTTTATTTAGAAGCATTTCTTCCATTACATTTACCTAATTAACTTATTTTAATAGTTTACCTAGATTACTTATGAAAACTGTAATAATCATCATTTAAAGGTATTTTTCTGTTAATCATTTATATAGCCTGTGAATTTCAGGTGTTTACCTAAGTAAGAAGCTTAAGGTTAAATAAATGAATTTTTTGCCAATAACTCAGGATAAATGACTTATTTATCAAAAAAATTACACAAAGATAATTATCTTTTGAGTTATGTTTATAACTTTATAACCCTCATGCCAAATTTTGACACCTTATATATGATATTAGCATTTAATCAAGCTGACTTTTAACCACTGAGTTTTAAAAATCCTTTAAAATCTCATTATTGTAACCTAGTACACCCATTTTCCTGAGACATCAATTATTTTTTTTCTCCCTCCTTTTCTTGTTCCTTCAGTTCCCCACTTCCTACTTAGGCTTTTAGGAATACAAATATAGCCTTTTACCTCCTCATTACCGGACTCTCCCTATAGTGCAAGTTCATCTAACTACATGCTCAAACTGGAACGTCAACCTGAGAATTAACAGTTGATTTACAAACCAAACATGCCCACTGTGGAACTCTCACTCTTTAGGGGGTTGTCTCAAGAGATAACAGCCTGCCCATGAAGGTGCCAGCAGTCACATGCTGATTGCCCAGTAGATAAGGCACAAGAGCTAGCATGGACCCCCGGCCACCACCCTTGCTCACTTCCTCCCCTGCCTTTTAAAAGTGAAGTCATATGGAGGACACCTGCATTTCTTCCCCTAAGCTAGTTTTGGAAATAAATTACTTTCTTTATAACAGACTTCACTTTTGTTAATTGGACTCTGCAAGCAACAAGCAACTAACCTGCATTTTGATTACATTACCATGGTTTAGGTGGGACAAACTTCTAATATTTCAAATGTAATACAAATGTCAAACCAGAAAGGACTTTATTTAGGAAACCAACCCAGGCTGCTATGGTGGAAAAAGGGCAGAACCTTAGCTACTGAACTACAGCATGGGGCAACCACTATTGCTCTTTCAGTTTGGCTTGGCTAGCAAAGGGTCGTTTTGCTATGTAAATAAAGCCCTTCAGGTAATTGAAATCTTTCTTGTTTTGATGGCTGATTTTTCTTTTCTTTTCTTTTTTTTTTTTTTCCAGCTTCAGGAATTTAGCCAATTCAGAGGTCTTTTTCCCCATAATTTAGAATTTTCCTTCAGATTTGACCAAGTCAAGTGGAGTGGTCAAACCCAATGGAAAAAAGACTAAAACAACAAAAACAGAACCAAACAAATAAATAACCAAAAAAAGTTAAGCAAAACAAATGATCGCACAATTTGTAAGATTACTGAGCACTCTAATGGTAAGGAGAAATCAAGACCAGCTGGTAGTTAATTTTAACTTTTAGTCAGTCATTAAGGAGAATTTCCAAGACAAACCCCATTTCAGCTACTTATGTAGGAATACGGCCCAGGTCAAAGACTGCTCTCTATCATCCTAGAAGCAGGAAAAAACTCAAAACTCATCTTCCCTGTTGGAAGCAAGCTGAAACTCCAGAAAGGAGTTGCCTGCTTTCCATTATCATGGATCCAGAAAAACTCATCTTCTTTGTTGGATGCAAGTAAAACTCCGGAAAAGGAGTTATACAGCAAAACAAACCTTAGATCTCAACAACACTTTGAGAAATCAGGGATTCTGTGGAAATGGTACCTCCCAGGCCTCAGCAAATTGTCCTATTGGTTTTGTTACTGGCAGCAAATCCATACGGGTCTGCAGCAATCTCAATTCTTGCCTTCTCAGAAGAAAGAATTCGACTGAGGGGCGTAAGGCAGAGTGAAAGATTGAGGCAAGTTTTAGAGCCAACAGTGAAAGTTTATTAAAAAGCTTTAGAGCAGGAACTGAAGAAAGCAAAGTCCGCTTGAAAGAGGGCCGAGTGGGTGACTGGAGAGATCAGGTTCATGGTTTGATCTTTGACTTGGGATTTTAGACATTGGCATGCCTCTTGGAGCAGGGGGTTTTGCATCCCTTCTCCCTTGATTCTTCCCTTGGGGTGGGCTGTCCACGTGCACGGTGGCCTGCCAGCACTTGGAAGCGGCAACATGCACATTGTATTTACCAAAATTGTACACATGCTCACTTAAGGCATTCTTCCCTTAGCAACTGAGTGTTTCTGGAGAAAGGTTATATACTGGTTCAACTCTGCCATTTTGCCTGTTAGTGCACATGCTTAAGTCCACTAGCCCAGCTCCTGACATCTTATTGGGAAGCTGCTGATTACCAACTTGAGGTGTTTCTGTTGGGAGGCTGCCTTTCCCTGGCACCAGCTGCAACCAATTATTTTCAAAAGGCAGTTTAACAACCTCATGACCATCATCTGATGGTTGCCTGACATTCCTGGTCCAGGTCCCCTCTCCTGTCCTGTTTATGTCTGACTGATTACCTATTGTAACAGTTTGAACAATAAAGATAGCTCAAGGCCAGACATGGTGGTTCACACCTGTAATCCCTGCACTTTGGGAGGCCTTGCAAGGCAAGAGTATTGCTTGAGCCCAGGAGTTCAAGACCAGCCTTGGCAACAAGGCAAAACCCTGTCTCTATGAAAATTACAAAAATTAGCCAAGTGTGGTGGCACAAGCCTGTAGTCCCAGCTGCTTGGGAAGCTGAGGTGGAAAGATCACCTGAGACCGGACGTGGAGGCTGTTTCACGTGTCTGTGTGAAGAGATCACCAAACAGGCTTGTGTGAACAGTATGGCTGTTTATTTCACCTAGGTGCAGGCGGGCTGAGTCTGAAAAGAGAGTCAGCAAAGGGGTGGGGTTATCATGAGTTCTTATAGGTTTGGGGATAGGCGGTGGAGATAAGAGCAATGTTTTGGGGCAGGGGGTGGATCTCACAAAGTACCTTCTCAAGGGTGGGGAGAATTACAAAGAAACTTCTTAAGAGTGGGGGAGATTATAAAGAACATTGATCAGTTAGGGTGGGGCAGAAACAAATCACAATGGTGGAATGTCATCAGTTAAGGCTGTTTTCACTTCTGTGGATCTTCAGTTGCTTCAGGCCATCTGGCTGTATATGTGCAGGTTACTGGGGACATGATGGCTTAGCTTGAGCTCAGAGGCCTGACAGAGGCTACAGTGAGCAGTGATCGTGCCACTGCACTTCAGCCTGGGTGACAGAGTGAGTCAAAATTAAAACAAACAAAATAAAAATAAAGATAGTTCAAACTGGTACCAAGCACTAATAGATTTGTCAAAGGTCAAGGCCACCTTCACTCAGAGTCTCTTCCATTGGTTGCCAACTTGTAAACGAAAAAGTATGTAAGATAGGTCTCAATCCATTTAGAGTTTTCATTTTGCCGAGGTTAAAGACACACCCAGGAAACAGGTATATGTGCCTTTCTCAAAGATGATTGTGAGGGCTTCAATATATAAAGGAGAGAAGTGGGCTGGAGGGGAAAGAGGGTGTGGTTATCCACATGTTGCAAGAGAAAAGGGGCAGGTAGGAAAACAGTCAATTATGTATTCATCTCACACTCAGTAATTGGCCCTTTACATAAGGTGAATATAAGACTAGCTACCTAAGGAGCTATTTAACCTTCTATCTGTACCTATCTCCTGAGGAACAAAAGGAAAGACGGTTTCTTGCGTGACTCAGCTTTCAGCTTAATTTTCTTCCTTTTGGCATAGTGAATTGGAGTCCTGAGTTTTATTTTCCTTTCCCACTTCAATCCCCACAAGCTTTGCATTGTTGCAGATTGTTCCTCTCAGAATTATTTTAC
The DNA here is from genome assembly GCF_001698545.2 of Rhinopithecus bieti. Taxonomy (NCBI): domain Eukaryota; kingdom Metazoa; phylum Chordata; class Mammalia; order Primates; family Cercopithecidae; genus Rhinopithecus; species Rhinopithecus bieti. The sequence goes on from NW_016804706.1 coordinate 352,765, forward strand.
AAGTTGGTGAAGTGCCTGATGGACATTTCTTTTGTCATAAAGTGAGTTTGGATCCTGAAGAAGCCATCTTCTTAATAAGGCTTTGGAATCACAGTTCCCCTTCACCTGAACCCTGAACAGCACAGCAGACAGGGAAGGATTTACTGAGATGGCTGCTCCCACTCTCCAGCCCCCACTTTCTAGACCTTTCCTGGCAGGAAGAGCTGCTGAGCAGACTCCATGGGCTGCCCATGCAGGGTCTGGACCTAGCTGTCTTTCTGTGCCCAGCAGCCTGTGAGCCATCCCAGGCCCCTATGTGCAGTGGTCAGCACCCACAACCAGCCTTCATGGGGATTCAGTTCAAGGGTGTTGCCCTGAGCCCGGCACAGTGGCCTCCCCAGCTTAGCGTCTGCAGTTGGGGGTCAGGGTGGTCTTAACGGCCTTCACCCATGCCCTTTCTGGCCACACATGAGTTTGGAGGAAGTAGGAGTCGCTTCAGTAGCTCCTTGTCAACTGCGATGTCCATGACTGGCTCAAGTGAAGCACAGTGTCAGGAGAGGGGCACGCAAGCTGCACCCTAAATTCCCTGGGACCTGTGGCAGGCCTCCCCGGTGACCTCTGCCTTCTCAGGTGACTTCTGCCCTCCTGGGTGACATTAGCTCTCCCCTCTCAAGTGACCTGTGCCCTCCTAGGTTACCTCAGCTGTCCCAGGTGACCTCTGCCTTTCCAGATGACTTCAGTCTTTTCAGGTGACCTCAGCCCTCCTAAGTGGCATTAGTTCTCCCTGGTTATCTCTGCCCTCCCTGGTGAACTCAGGTCTTCCAGGGGACCTCTACTTTCCTAGATGATCTCTGCCCTCTCAGGTGACATTAGTCCTCCCAGAGGATATTACGTCTCCCAAGTGACCTCTTCCCTTCCAAGTGACCTGTTTTCTCAGGTGACCTCAGCTCTTCCAGGAGACTTTTGCCTTTCCAGGTAACCTCTGCCCTCTTGGTGACATAGTGTGCTCAGATGACATTAGCCATCTCAAGTGACCTTGACCCTCCAAGGTGACGTCAGCCTTGGTGAAGCCTTTCCATTATGCCTTTGGCTCTTGCTGGAGGTAGGCTACTGCAGGGGCATGAGCCATATCATGGCATGAGCCACTATCTTGCTCATGTTCCAGAATGAGGAGACATCTGGGTGCTGGCCCAGCTGCTGGCCAATGAGAGGCTTGCCAAGCATGGTACTCTCCCAGGTGAACTCTGTCCTCTCAGGTGACACAGTCCTCCCATGTGACATTAGCCCACCATGGACAGCTACCCACGAGGCATCACACAGCCAGGACAGGGGATGGCCACACTGACTGGGTAATTGTGACTTACAGACAAGGCACCTTCTATCTCCTACTCATTTTGAGCCTCCAAGATATCCCCTGCTGAGAGTCCCACAGGAGCCTGTGACTGGTCAGGGACCCCACACCCCAAGTCAGATGCCTCTTGTCCCCATCAGCAAATGGGATCACAGCTGCCCTGTGACCACCTTCTGCATCCTGGTGCCACAGCCCTCTGGCCCTGACCTTATGCAGGGGACTCATCACCCTGCTGGTCCTTCAACCTCCCAGCTGGCCACCCTCCCAACCACCCTCCCTGCCCATGGCTAGACCAAGCCCAGATGACAGCTTCTCTCTGTCCTGTGTCCCCTGCCCTGACCCCACATCCAGGAGAAGGCCACACATCCTCCAGCACCCCTGGTCACCCCACCAGCTCCCACCTGTCCTCACTGCTTTTAAGGCAGGCCTGCCCTTCTGAAACCATGGCCCAGGAAGCTGCTAAGCAGTGCCTCCAGCCAGGCCCCAGGGGACATTCCCACCACCCCTCCTCTCCTGGCCAAGACCACATGATGGGGTCACTGGATGGGAGAGTGAAAGGGTCTAGAAGCAACTACCACTGCCCAACCACCACTGCCCAACTGCCACTGCCCAACTGCCACTGCCCAACTGCCACTGCCCAACTGCCGCTGCCCAACAGCCACTGCCCAACAGCTGCTGCCCAACCGCCGCTGCCCAACTGCCACTACCCAGCCTGATGGCTCCACATCTCAGGAGTAGGCTCTGATTCCTTGGGGCTCCAGGAGCCTCTCAGGAGTCTACATCCCAAGATGTTCTAACTTCCAGAGTCTCCAAGCCCATCAAGAGCAAGTTTTGCTAAAAGTGCTCCAAGAGCTTATGAAGCACATGGTGAGTGGACAGTCCCTCAGCTTTTCCCCAGAGGCCCTGGGTCCCATGGGGTTAGAGGGACAGCAGAAGCCTGGGGCTGGTGAGAGGCCAACTTCCAGTCAGGGCTTGACCTGGTTTTCAATGGATTCAAAGTTCGGCCTCCTTTTCCTTACCTGGAGGGGACAGAGGCACTGGGACCAGGCTGAGCCAGGGCTAAGGGAAGTACGTCCACCGGGGGCCCACGCCGTGGGGAGGTGTTGGCGGAAGCCCCAGCCACCACTGTTCTGCCTCTTGGGGAAGGGTCTGCAGTGGGCCCTGGAGTACAGAGGTTTTCACAGAAGCCCAGGGGGCCCTGAACACTCCTTCTATCAGGACCAGGAAGGGTTGTGCATCCAGCTTTCCACCTTAAACTGGTTTCTATGGTGCTTCATCGATGGGATAAGGATGCATAGGGAGACCCCAAGCCAGGTATCTTCTTTCCCTACAGTGCTCAGCTCCCCCAGCCCAGGGCTCTGACTTCCCCAGGAGGACCCAGCTCACCCCCACCCCACAGGAGGCACAGGCAGGTCTCTGCAGGGCACACAAGCCTGCAGGACACACCAGAAACCAGGGATTTCTGGGCGGACTGGGCCAGGACCCATCTTGGAGGAGCCAGAGGAGCCAGGGAAACCACAAGCCCTAAGGAAATCCCTTATTCTGGGAGCCACATTTCTGCTGAGATGAGTCCATCCCCATGAAGAGCTGCCAAACTTTGTCTGACCCAGCCTTATGGAAGCTAGGGTGGGTCTCTTCCCAAGCAGAGGGAGCCTCAGGAAGTCCAGACTGAGGCTACAGTGGGCCCTGCTCAAGCCACCAGCCCCGAGGCTGGAAAGGCCAGGTCCTCCCATACCTGCTGTTCCCGCAGACTTCCTTCATGCTCATCCTGACACTCTGGGATGTCTACCTCCTGGAAGGTGAGTGCGTGGTGACAACTATGGTATACATGGCCTTCACAGCATACAGAATTAAGTTCCTGGGTGGCCAATGGTGCCCAGAAGGAGCATGCAGGACAGACCTTGGATCCTATCCACCAATGGTGCCCAGAAGGAGCATGCAGGACAGATCCCTGGCTTCTGGTGTGTGATGACCTAAGACCAGCATCCACACTGTCCTCATGGCTCTCTGCTCCAGCCCGGAGGGAGGGCCAGACCAGGCCTGGTTGACTGGGCAGGGAGTGGACTCAGGTACCAAACCCACTCCTGACACAACCTAGATGAAAGGCAGGAGTGTGGTGAGCACCTCCCTGCCCAGGCCTTCCTCCAGCTGTGGTTTTCTGTGAACATCTGGACCCCTGGGGCAGCCACAGTAGGATCCAGCACCGCCCAGTGGAAGGTGCCTGGAGTGGGAACAAGGTGCAGAAACTGACTCTCCCACAGACCCTTCCCAGCCTGATAGTCACCCTGTTCCTGGAACACCCCCTGAAGCTATTCCTGTTTGGCCTGCAGGAGTTCCTTCAGGACACGCTGTCCTAGGCCTGGGCCCTGGAGGAGGACATGGTGATGAGGCGCCCTGAGGCCTCCATGGGGAAACTGAGAAGCATGCACTGTGACCACACCCAGGCGGGCTTCAGAACCAAGTTTCCTACTGCATCACCCTGTGGGGCAGTAAATAGTGGGAAGTGCCTAGACCTCACCAGCCCTGTTCCCTGGTCCTTCCTCCAGCCCTTCCTCTCCCTCCTCCTCTAAGAAGTTTCTGAAAACAGGCTGACTGAGCCTAGGGCAAAAGCTGACCTTGGGTTTACTGAACATGCCTCAGAGACAATGAGATGTGAGCAAGACTCTTCCAAGCCCCTCCCCTGTAGCCTCCTGCTCTCACTCCTGAAAGCCCCAGAAGGACACTGGAGGGGTCAGATCCTTCTGTGCAAGCCCACAACCACACCTGTGAGTACCAGCAGCCCTGGAGAGCAGCAGGGCCTTCACTCCTGAGCACCCTCCAAGGCCTAAAATCAGTGTCAGAGACCCTAAGAGGATTTAGGGAGAGGGCATATGTGAAACTCTGGCCCAGAGCCAGAATTGAGAGCTCAGCTGAGTGTGGGAACAGTCCAGCCCTGGCATGGAGATCCCCCAGAGGAGTGGAGGGTGTCTCACCCACTGTGGAGATAAGCCCCCATACTGGGTGGCAAAGGGGCCCCATCCATCTGAGCTCTGAATCAAGACTAAAGCCCAGGCTAAGCAGCCCTGGGGCAAGGGTGTGAGGCAGGAAGCCTGAGTCAGCCCGAACCCTGGGGGCTGTCCCTGGAGTGACTTCAGGTTCCCTAACAGCTTCCCCACTCTAGGCTACACACACATCTCACTCTGGGAGCAGCAGCCTGCAGAAGTGTCCTCAGCATTAGACCAGGGGGAGGACCACACAGGTACCCTGAGGACTGCAGGGACCCAAGTCTGGGGGGTCCAGCCTGGCAAAAGCAAGATGTTCTCAATGGAGAAGCTGACCAAATCTGCTTTCCTTTCAGCCAAACCTGAGCAAGTACCCCCAGCACTCAGGTCTCTGCAGATATCCCCCAGCATTGAGACCCTCCCCAAGCGGACTGGCTGGTTCTCCCTGGCCCACAGCCCAGCTCCAGCAGCCCATGGGTGTAGCCCTCCTGAAATGGGAGTCTCATCCTCCCTCACCCTCACCTAGTTAGGCTATATGCAAGGCCAAAGCCCAGAGGCATGAGGGAGCTTCTGCAGAGTCCAGGACAGCAGGCTGCTCTCTGGGGGCCCTGGGGACTCAAGAGTGTGGCCAGCCCATCCCCAGCTCAGGATAGACCACAGGGTGCTTGGTGATTCCTACACTGGAACTCCCTCTCTAAGCTCCCCATGGACCTGGACCTCAGAGGCCTGTGGTTTTCACAGTACAGCTTGGAGCAGAAATGCTAGGCCCCTGTCACTTCCATATCTGCCCTGGATACCTCTAAGACCACAGGACTGGCCCAGCCCCCAATACAAGACCCTGCCCAGACCCCTGATAGCCCAGAGGTAGGGCCAGGGACAACTTTCCTGCATGTGGTACCTATATCTGATCGATCACCCTTGGCAGACAGTGAGCAGCATGGCCCAGAAGGAGCCAGGGCAGCACCTGGCAAGCTGCCCCAAAGCCCCAGATAGCTCCTTAGACATGGAAAGTCATTCCTGAAGGGGAAGCTGGACACTTGGAGGCCACTGGAGGGAAGGGTCAGCATGGCATTCCCCCTGCTCAGGCCAGCCAGCAGCATGCCCTGTATCCACGGTCCCAACCTGTACAGCAGAATCCCCCCCTCAACGCACAATTCCCAGACCCAGAGGGCCCTAGCCCAGACTCAACCTGAGCCCTGAAAGGGAAGGGGCACCAGGGGTGCCTTGGGACCCCCAGCAGCAGCCAAGATACACAGGAGACAGAGTCCCCTGTGGCCCTGGCCAGAACTAGTATTTGGCTTAAGGCAGAGCAAGCCCCCTTGGAGCACTGCGTACATACCTGGGTCTTATGTGTCCCTGGCAAGGCCAAGCTGATGATGTTACCAAGCTCAAACTACCACTGGCTACCTTGGTGAGGGTAGGGCAGAAACAGGTGAACCAGCCACCAACCTCATCCATTCAAGGAAGCAGAAATGGCCAGGCTCCTGCAGGATAGGTGGCCACCACCAGACCAGCAATGGGGTGGAGTCCTGAGGCCCAAGCAGATGGCACTGGGGCCCTGCTTCCAGGGTCCACAATCTTCTCCAGGACACAGGACTGAAGAAAACTAAGAAAATGAGAGTCCAGGAGGCTGGATCCCTCATCTGCCATTCTTGGCAGCTGCATTTTGTGGTCAGAAAAAGTCAGGAAACTTGGCACTACTCACCGCAGGAGGCTCCAAGGTGGGACCAGAGCTTCCAGCATGGATTCAGCAATGCCTAAGAAAGCCTCTTCTTGGGGAAAAGGACCCTTTCCTTGGCCTCAAAGCCCCCACTTATTTTGATTAAAGCACAATATAGTCTTTGTTGTCATGACCTGCCTGTTTTTGAGTTGCCCAGAGCTCTCTGCAGGAAACCCTGGGCACATTGGGGTGGATGGGAAATGAGGGTGACACAGCCCAGACCCCTGACCAGCCTCTCACAGCCTCCCCATCCCAAAGGCCGCAGCAGGGCCAAGGACCAGAAAGGTCAAGGTTCCCACACAACTGTGAGGCCACACTGCACTGCAGCTTCCCACTCTCAGGCAGACGCCGGGGTTAAGACCATCCAATAATTTACTGTAATTCAAACTGCGCCTGACAGGGAACCCCAGAGGGCTGGGAAGGGAGGAAAAGTTGGAGTTCCAGTGACATTGCTCATTCATGACAGTCTGTACAAAGCATCCCTGAGAGGGTCTGCTGTCACCTGTGCCTACTGTCCCGTGGTGGCCGGTCTCCGGCAGCCCTCCCTTCCTTTCTTCCCTCCCTCCTTCCCCACATCCCTCCCTCCCTCTCTCCCTTCTTCCCTTGTCCCTCATCCTTCTTTCCATCTCATCTCCTCTCAGTATCTGGCAATCCCAGGTCCTGAGCCTGTGCCAAGGTGCGACACAAAGGACACCACTGACAACAGGCCAGGTGACTAGCGGGGTCAGGGGAGCCTTGTGGAGTCAGAGTGGACGGGGAGGGGCTCATCTGTGCAGCCCAGGACTGTGTGTGTCCCTGTGTGTACACATGTGCATGTGTATGTATGTGTGTGTGTGTGTGTGTGTGCCTGTGCATCCCTGTTTACTCAGTTCTGCTGTAAGTCCATGTCCATGACCCCAGAAGATCCCGGGTATGTCCTCACTGACATCTGCTGAGATCAAGCATGGCCCCTGCTGGTAGTTATTGCACTGTGTGATGCCATCCTCGGGACCTCAGAGCAATAGAAATTAATGAACCCCTTTAGGCTTCTCTTTCCAATGGGACATAAAGAAGTTACATGGACAGAAGTTATATCCTGTTTTCTTTCCATTGACTCTTTTACCATCTTTCTCCTCTTACTGATTTTGAATGAAGGGGGTTTTTCATGAGGGTAAGGTAATTGGCAAGAAATGAAGTAACAGCCAGGTGCAGTGGCTCACACCTGTAATCCCAGGATTTTGGGAGGCCGAGGAGAGTGGGTTGCCTGAGTCCAGAAGTTCAAGACCAGCCTAGACAACATGTTCAAAGCCCATTTCTACTAAAACAAAAAATTAGCCAGGCGTGGTGGCACGCGCCTATAGTTCCAGCTACTGGTGGGGCTGAGGTGGGAGAATGGCTTAAGTCTGGAGGTGAGAGAGTGGAGACTGTAGTGAGCCGAGCTCACGCCATTACACTGCAGCCTGGGCAACAGAGCAAGACCCTGTCTCAAAAATAAAAAGAAAAAAAGAAATGGAAAGAAATGAGGTACCGAGAAACTAGCAAAGCTTCGCCTGGCTGTCTGGAGACAGCCCTTGTGTGATCCCCAATACATTTCACAGGTTGTAGGCTGGCCACCCTGTGGCCTCTGTACTGTGTGTTTAGACCCAGGCTCTGTGGGAAGGGCCCCATGAGACCCAGCAGAACAGGATAACTGGCCTGACAAACATCCCTCCATTTCTCTGGCTGCAGCTTGGGAATAGACCCAGACAGCATGTCCAGGAAATGCCAACCTCACTATATCCTGTGAGACAGGCCCGGTGGGCCTTGAAGGGATGTGTATGAAGCTGGGAACCCAGAGCCTGAGACCAACTGTCCCTCCCTGTGCCCTGGAGGAGGGGCCTGTCCCTAGGGCCTGGCCTGGCATTGTAGATGTGGGGAGAGAAGGGACTGTGGACTCAGGAAGGGGCATTGGTATGGGACTTTGAGCACCACTGCTCAGGGGACATGAATGACAGGGTGGGAGGCATCTTCCATTTCTGCCCTAAGCACAGCATCCCTTTGACTCCTGAGGGCCGTGAGGAGTCCACTCCCCAGAGATTTTTGTAGATCCTGTGTATGAGTCCATCAGAGGTGAGATATGCAAATACGTGCTCCAGCCTGGACTTGTCTTTTCGTTCTCCCCACAGGGTCTTTCAGAGTGCACACGTCATTTTGATGAAATTTAATTGATCATTTTTTTTCCTTGTACGAATCATGCTTTTGGTGCTTATCTAGCAAATATTTCTCTAATCCAAAGTCACACTAATATCTACCTTTTTCCTTATGCAAATTTTAAAGTTTTGGCCTTATATTTTAGTTTATGATACATTTTGAATAATGGTGCCATGTATGAAGTTTTTAATATGCATATCTAATTGTTCTAATAGTATTTATTGCTAAGATTGTCTTTTCTCCACTGAATTTGATGTACACCTTTTGAAAAACAATTGAATATATATGTGATGGTCTATTCTGGACTCTGTATTCTGTTCTGTTGATCTACTTGTCTAGCCTCTTACCAATACCATACTGTCTGAATTTCTGAACCTTTACAATAAGTCTTGAAGTTAGGTACTGTTAGCCATATTACTTAATTCTTCTTTTTTAGAGGGTTTTTTTTTTTTATTCTAGGTTCACTGCATTGCCATACACAGAAACACGTGCCCTTGAGCATACATACATATGCAATACAAATATACATATGCAACACAAATATAAATATAGGCACAGAATGACAGAGTGAAATTTATCCCAGGAATGCAAGGCTGCTTCAACATTAAAAATGGGCCAGTATAACCTACCATATTAACAGATAAAAAGACAACAGCACATCATTATTTCAGTATATTTAGAAAAGCATTAGACAAAATCCAACAACCTTATAAAAACTTCCAGTCTATTTCTATTCCTAAAAACTAGGAATAGAAGTGAATTTCCCTAACCTGATAAAAGGCACCTACAAAACCCCTGTAGTTGATGTTTAGTGGACATTATTCTTAATGATGAAAGACTGGGTGCTTTCACCCCAGAGGAGGAACTAGGCGAGGCTGTCAGCTCTCACTACTTGTATTCAGCATCCTATGGAGAGTCCAGCAGTGCAAAGGGGTCCTTCCTTTAGCAGACTCAGATTTCCATCTGGAGTCATTATTCTCCTGCTAGATGGATGTCCTTTACCATTTCTCAATCTATACCTCTCCTGTGATGATTTCTTTCATCTTTTGTCTATCTGAAAACCTCTTTATTCTGCCTTTTTATTGGAAAATATTTTGACTGTGTAAAGAATTCTAGGTTGGCATTTTTTTCTTTAAAAAGAAGTACTTCCATACAACTTGCAATTTTCCAACAAGGAATCTGCTTTGTATCTTTGATTCTCTGTACATATATGTCTTTTTCTTCTCTAACTGCTTGTAGGAGGACTCAACTTCTCGCAGATAGACATGTATAATAAAGATGCAGTAACTGCATCAAGTGTGGTATTGTCCATGGATGGGTAAATAGACTGATGGAATAGAGCAGAGGGCCCAGAAACAGACCCACAAGAGTCCAACCGTGATTGATCTCCAAGGAGGAGAGTGATGGTGAAGGACTATGCTTGTTATAATGTGCTGGGGCCTTTGGATAGCTATTGACTAAATGGGCCAAGTGGCCTTTTGGCTTAGGCTGAAGCAGGATAATAGTAATGTTATCTATTCATAGAATTGTTAAAATTACCTGGTTTCATGTTTGCAAAGTAATTAGAGCAGTATTGAGGTAAAGGGAAACTTTAGTGAACATTTCCTCTAGTCATAGTTGTTTCCACCACTTGACTTCCTGCCCTATTCAGAGTCTTATGTTTGCCAGGATTCAAGCACCTCCTTATGGGGCAGACTCCACAGGGCATGATATGGTTTGGATCTGTGTTCCCCACCCAAATCTCACGTCCATTTGGAGGTTGGGCCTGGTGGGAGGAGATTGAATCATGGAGGCAGATTTCCCCCTCAGTGCTGCTGTCATGATAGCGAGTGAGTGCTCACCAGATCTGATTGTTTCAAAGTGTATAGCACCTCTCCCATTGCTCTCTTCCTCCTGCTCCTGCCATGTGAAGACGTGCCTGCTTCCCCTTCACCTTCTGCCATGACTGTAAGTTTCCTGAGGCCTTCCCAGCCGTGCTTCCTGTACAGCCTGTCAAACTGTGAGCCAATAAATCCTCTTTTCTTTATAAATTACCCAGTCTCAGATATTTCTTTATAGCAGTGTGAGAACGGACCAATACAGGGCATCATGGTCAGTTCTGGGGAACAGTTTCCTGGAGTGGGAGGAGCTCTGTCCTGGTAACCTGCTGTTCCCTTGCCTGAGACCCCTTGTCTCCTCCACCTTCCATCTCATTCAACAAAGCCCTTAGGAGAACAACCTTTAAGGACTCCCCATGCCTCTTCCTTTGAAGGTAGCCAGCCAAGAAGTAGACCGCTGATTGAGCCATACTGACCACCATGGACAGCAGCAACAGGAGGTCAAAGGCAAAGGTCAGGTATTCTTCTCCTGGCAGGTACACAGGGACAACTAAGGGCAGGCCCCAGATGAGGAAGCTGATGGCCACAAAGAGGACAATGTGGTAGATCCGGATGGGTGAACACTTCTTCAGGCAGCACAGGCTCCTGATGGTCAAGGTCAGGCTGGAAATGCCCATCACAAGACAAATAAGCATGTGAAATATTATAAAGCCTGCGTGAAATTGGTCACATGCCAAGCCCTTCTCCCAGTACTCACAGACCTGGCTAACCACATGCAAAGAAAGGGCCAGGGCCCAGCTCAGGGCACTCATCATGGCAGAGGTGTGTTTTGGGCGGTGGCAACACCAGGTGGGACAGAGGACACACAGAAAGCTCTCAATACTCATGGCCACCAGGAGACAGAGACCCACTGTGTCGGAGAAATAGGAGACAGGCTCCAGAAACACGGCCACCTGCAATGTCACCTGGTGATACAGCACGAGGATTTTCTCCAACAGGATCACAGTTACACAGGAGAAGTTGACCATATCAGCAGCGGCCAGGTTAAGGATGTATGCCATGTAGGGGCTGCTCCTGACCTGGAAGCAGAGGAGCCAGTAGACCACACATTGCCCACCAGCCCACATAAAACCACCAGCACTGTCAGGATGAAAACCACCTGTTTACCCACCAACCACTCACCTCCCGTATGACTCATGTTCACGTGTCCTGGGGTCTCTGTCCCGTTGTCCCAATCCAGCTTCCCAGAGAACATTGAGAGAAGCTGGGCCATGGTGGGCTGCCTTTGCTGTCTGGGCACACTCCGCAAAGACAAAGGTTGGTAACTTACCAGGTCTAGGAAGGAGACTCAGGGTTGCCTTCTGACCTGCTGGGCTTCCCAAGAGGGTCCTGCTGGGCCTCCCATGATTGGTGGGAATCTCAAGAGCAAAGTCAAGGAGAGGAATGAGTCTCCTGCGGGAGATCCATCCGTCCCATATCCTCCATGGCAGGGTACCCTCTCCTGCTTGCCCCCATCCCTCTCTCCACCTCGTTCAGGTATTCTTGATGCTGTGCCCAACACCAGGTGTGTATCTATGCGCCCAGGTGCCCATAAGGGAAAAAGGTGCATTTCTTTACCTTTGTTCTCCAACTCTCACTGACACAGACAGTTTTCATGGCATGGTTTTGGTGGAGGCACCAGGCAATTCCTCTACCCTAAGGCTCTGAGAGATTCTGAGTCCTGGATGGGGCAGTTGCTCTTCAGTGCTCTGGGGAAGGTCTACCCAATCTCTCTCCTGCTCACCTTCCCTCAATTCCTGACTTTCAGCACAAGGGCCTCCTGGTAGGACCTTTATACTGTTCTGCTGCCTAGAAGGGCCTCTGCACATCCGTAGGCTTTGTCTCTTCTTTCCAATCTTTGCCCCAGGATCAACTTCCAGAGAAGCTTCTGCTGATCATCCTATTAACATTGCATTCATCACATGCTGCGTGTCTATGCAAATTACTTACTTACTTACTTTTGTAGGAATCCCTCTGTGGAAATGGAAGATTTATTGGGTTTTTATTCTCTTCACAATGTTGTTCACTAACTTCTGCAGCTCCTGGAACAGGGTTTGACACAGAGGAGTCACTTGGATAGGGTGCCTATGGATAGCTTTATGTAGGTCAGTTACACTTGGGGAAGTGTTGGTGATCTCTTCATGGAAGCAAACTTTGCTTCTGAATCATAGAAGCTTCTGGAACAAAGTTTGTTTCACAAACTGATAAAAAAGAGGTTTCTTGGGGTCCAGAGGGAGACACGCACCTGAGCCCTGGGCTACATCCACAACAGGAGCAGGCACTCTTCTCCACATTGCCAATCACAGGTCGTTCTTTGTAGAATCATGCGGGGAGGGTGACCAACTTCTCCTGCTTTGCCTATGACTTTCCCAGTTTGAGCTCTGAACATCTCTTGTCCTGAAAACCCTCATAGCCCTTGGAAAACCAAGGTGGTTTGTCACCCAACTTGAAAGTTAAACAGGAAAACGTCAATACGCCTTCTGGAATCCTACAGCTTGGTTAAACCCAGTGATCTGAGGAGTTCATGCTGAGACTGTGAGAGCTGACCTCTTGGGGGCAAATCCCAGCTCTTTTTCATAGTAGCTGACTCTTTTTAGCCTCAGCATCCCCATCTAAGGGCTGTTGCTGTGGGATGAATTGTATTCTTCTAATTCATATGTTGAACTATCGCAGTACCTCAGAATGTGACTGAATTTGGAGACAGGGACATTAAAGGGGTAATTATGTTTAGATGGGTCACTAGGGTAGGCCCTAATCCAATAGGAGTAGTGTCTTCATAAGCAAAGGAGATTAGGACACAGACACCCACAGAGGGATGATCATGTGAAGACACAGGGAGAAGGCGGCCACCTACAAGCTCAGGAGAGAGGCTTTGAAAAGAAATAATCCCAGCGATCTTTTGATCTCGACTTTCAGCTTCCTAAAACTGAGAGAATGAACTTCTGTTGCTTAAGCCACTCAGTCTATGATCTCTGTCATGGGAGCCTGAACTGATGATCACATTTATGACGAAAACTTTACAGATGGAATTATGGAAAGTCTCAGAACAGTGAGATCTACCTGGTCCTACAACCCTGAGCTGCTGAAGCTTCACTTCTGAATCACAGAAGCTTCTAGAACAGAGCTTGTTCCACAAACTGACAAATGCCTGCGATATGCCTGGAAATATCCCACAGGTGACCTTGTCACCTGCAATCACATATTGGTGCATCAGTAGGGTTTAGGAGGATGCTAGGGACCAGCTCCAAGTGAGCCCAGTGTTTGAATCTTCCCTCCTTGCTGGGATGATGGAGTCCCCTTCAGTCAGCAGCTCTCTTGAAATGGAAGGGTCCAGCCCTAGCCCCTCCCCTCCCTGCATTTGTTGCCTAGACTCTCTTATCTGAGGCCAGAGAGGACCACAGATATGGCTTAGATCTAATCTGGTCATAGGATGAGTCTTGGGGCTTGGTAACATTGGTGCCTATGGAAACATCAGGGTGACCTGCAGTTCTGTGCCTGGGCCAGGGTGTCAGAACTCATGATAGTGACAGAAGAGAAGCTGCAAACAGACTTCTGTGGGCCACCAGGGCACCAAGCAGGAGCAGCTGGGCTCTAGTCTCCAACCAGGAAAGGAGATTTATAGATAAAAGAGTTTCAGGGGGAGAGGTGACTTATCCACTTTGGAGGCAACATGTGGCTTCAGGGGCAGAGCCAAGCTTCCCATCCCTGGGCTCACTGAGACCCAGTTCATGCCCAGAGACCACTACTGAGGCCAGTAACTAAGCAGCACATTCTTCGTCATCACACAGGAGGAAGACACAGCCCTCCTGTGGGGAAGGCTTCAGTGCCTGGTGCGGCCCCAGTACTGGGCACAGAGAGATCCTAGCACCTGGAAATGTCATTTCCAAGTTGGGTCATGAGCCAAGCTCCCCAAGGAGCATATACAACACACAGTTTGGATCCTGGGATTCAGGAAGCTAGCTCTGATGGAAGTGCTCAGGTTGGTGCAGCCAAAACGACCAAGTAACCTTTCCATTGGGATTGAAGTACTTGCTCTGGTTCTGAGGTGAGAGCCCAATCTCCCTATTTAATCTTTATTTGAGGTGAAATTTACATAACACAAATTAACCAATCTAAAGGGCACAGTTCTGCCTCACTCAGCAGCTTCACAATGTGCAACCACCACCTCTATCTAGTTCCAAAATATTTACATATCCCCACAAGAAAGCTCTGTACCTGTTAGCAGCTACTCCCCTTGTCTTCCTCCTCCCAGCTCTTGGCAACCCCATCTACCTTCCATTTCTGCACATTCACCTATTCTGGACATGTCCTATTATTGGAACCAGACCCTCTGTGATCTTTTTGTCTGTTTCTTTCACGCAGCCTCTTGTTTTCACAGCTGATTCACAGGGTAGCATGCATCAGAACTTCATTCCTTGTGTTAGACACGAGCTAAATATGAATATAGAAGCCATGAAATCAGAAGATCCAAAAGGATTTTCCTAGAAGTCCAAGACCACACCTCAGTAACACAGTGGCTCAAATCCTACCTTTAACAGAATAAAACACCCTCTGCCCATCTGCACAGCTGGGGCATTTGTGAACCAGCGGCCAGAGCACAGTTGTGGCTCACCTGCTGGGACTACCCTGGAACCCCAAACGCTGCTTTCTCCCCGAAACTGGTTTCTGTACTGTCCCCATTTTCCTGAGAAATCCACCTTCCCCAGTAATAAATCACGAGGTTTCAAATTCCAGGAAAATATGTTTTATTTAATATTCCTGAAAATATGTTTCCAGTTAAAATGGTTTGAAAATGAAAGAAGGAAGAGAGATCTTTTCTCATACCTGGGAAGTCTTGGATAGAAGTGGTACCACAGAGGCCAATGTCCCAAGAGATGAAAGTTCTGCCTACAGGTCAGGAGGCACTCTAAGGGTGTCTGATTTGAACTGGGTCCTGACAAGAGGTTGTCAATTTCTCTGTGTCTGTTGGGTCTTCCTGTACTGGGGCAAATTGCATATTAGGGCCCAGGCCTTTATCTGAAACACTGTATCTCAGCATCTTGTGGTATCCTCCATCCCATTGACACTTTTATATATATATATATACTTTAAGTTCTAGGGTACATGTGCACAACGTGCAGGTTTGCTACATATGTATACATGTACCATGTTGGTGTGCTGCACCCATTAACTTGTCATTTACATTAGACTCCATCCTGAACAATAGCTCCCCCAAAAAAGAAGGATCTTTAAGACAAGTTGTCACCTGCCTCCCTGTGTGAATCTCCTAGAATGACATCCAGCCCAGCCCAGACCATCTGAGACAGGCAGGAGAGGGAACTCTGGTGGGCATTTTGTCAATAAGCTTGAGCATGCCAGGAACTCAAATGTGCTCCTTTCATTTTGCTGTAAATTGAATTGCATTTTTTTTTGCAAAAGATGTGGAAGTTCTTGTAAATCTATCTCAGAACCTTACACTGGATTCACCAAGCCTAGGGAGATTTGGCTGCGCTTTATTGGAGCCAACATTTTTTTGCCCTGGTTTACCCCACCACTGTTTTTTGTTTTGTTTTGTTTTGTTTTGTTTTGAGATGGAGTGTCACTCTTGTTGCTCAGGCTGCAGTGCAATGGCACAATCTCAGCTCACAGCAACCTCAGCCTCCCGGGTCCAAGCAATTCTGCCTCAGCCTCCTAAGAAGATGGGATTATAGGCATGGGCCACGACACCCAGCTAACTTTGTATTTTTAATAAAGATGGGGTTTCGCCATGTTGGTCAGGCTGGTCTCAAACTCCCAATCTCAGGTGATCCACCCGCCTCAGCCTCCCAAAGTGCTGGGATTATAGAGGTGAGCCACCGCGCCTGGCCTTGACTTGCCTTTATGAGGCGAGAAAAGACATGTCTCCTTGTTCCACTAATTTCAATCAATCAAGTCAATTAATTCATTTTCATTACGTCTCTCTGAATCAACTGAGAGATAAATTGAGAAGTCAAAACAATGCCCCAAAACATAACATCTTTATTCCTCCCTCCCCTAATGACCTGGGAAGCAGTTTGTGATCCCAAAGCACTTGCTTATATGTTATTCTCTCCAAGAATTGAATTTACTCCTCAAAATAATAGGCACAGGCACCCATGGTCAACACCTGTCTCCTAAAGCTTATCACTTAATGGAGAGAACCCAGGAGTATGTCTCCTCCATGCAGACAGTCAGGTTCCAAGGAGAAAAGAGGAAAAGGCCTTCAAATGCCACATTCAGCCCCTAATTCTGGATGCCCTACTCAGCAAAGTCACTTATGGCTGACGCTGGTCAGAGAAACCCTTCCAAATGGGAACATGGGTGTAGGAAATGTGTGCTTCTCACACTCCCCACAGATGGGGCCCTGTGTCTCTTAACTTCCTTAAGTATAAAAGTACATACTCACTAGAATATGATTTTACAACATCTCCATCATCCCTGTGCAATGTGTTGGGAAGTAATCTTTTCTGATCTATGTTTTGGAAGAGTTTGTATAGAATTGTATTTTTTTTCTTTAAATGTTTGGTAGAATTCACCAGTGGAGACATCTGGGCCTGGGCCTTTTTTGTGGGAAGATAATGCATTGACAATTTTAATGTCTTTACTTCTTGTAGGCTTATTCAGATTTTCTATTTCCTCTTGTGTCAATTTAGGTAATTAGTTTTTCTAGAAATGTATTCATTTCATCAAAGGTGTCTATAATATGTTAGCATAAAGTTGTTTGTAGGATTTCTTTATAATCCTTTAAATTTCCATAAAGTTGGTAGTGATGTACCCAATTTCATTTCTGAATTTAGGAAATTGAGGCCTTTTTTTTTTTTTTTGGCAAGCCTAGCTAAAGGTTTGTCAATTGTGTTGTTGTTTTCCACAATTCAACTTTTTGGTTTCTTTACTTTCCTCTATTGTGCTTTATTTTCTGTTCCATCTGCTTTTGCTCTCATCTTATAATTTCCTTCCTTCTGCTTGCTTTGGGGTTAGTTTTCTCTTCTTTTCCTTGCTTCTTACCATAGAAAGTTGAATTATTGATTAGAGGTATTTTTCTTTTCCAAAGTAGGCATCTACAGCTATAGATTTTCCTCTAAGCACTGCTTTTTCCCCATCTCATAAATGTTGACATGTTATGGTTTCATTTCATTTCATGCATAATTCTCTGATTTCCCCTATGTTTTTTTCTTTCACCTGTTATTTGTGGATTCCTGAAGTTTCCAACTGTTGGTGATTACTAATTCGATTTCATTGTGGTTGGAATACATACATTATATTAGTTCAATTTTTTTTAATTTATAGATAATTTGTGCCCTCCCATCTAGTCTATCCTGGAGAATGTTCCATGTGTGTTTCAAAAGCATGTATAATTCATTTGTTGTTGTCAAGTTGGTTGATAATGTTTCAGCCTCTGTATCCTTGCTGATTTTCTATCTAGTTGTTATATCAATGGTTGATAATGGAGTGTTGAAATCTTCAATTATTATTAATGATTTGTTTATTTATCCCTTCAATTCTGTCATTTTCACATTTTATGTATTTGGGGGATGTGTTGTTAATTGTGTATATGTTTATAATCCTTATATCTTCCTAATAAATTGAAATTTTTATCATTATAGAATATGCCTCTTTATTTTTAGTAATGTTATTTTTCTCAAGGTCTACTTTGTGCAACATTAGTAGAGCTGTCTCAGCTCTTTTATCATGGTTTTCTACATGGTATACTTTCTTCCACTCTCTTTTTCAACATACTCATTTTTAAAATCTAAAGTGCCTCTTGTAGACTGCATATACCAGACATTGGACATACTAGGTGAACATATTAGATGAACAATTTTAAACACGTTCAAAGTACTAAAGGAAACCTTGTCAAAAGAGCTAAAGGAAACCTTGTCAAAAGAACTAAAGGAATGCATGAGAATGATATCTCACCAAATACGGAACATCAATAATGAGATGGAATGTTAAAAAAGAAACAAATAAAATTCAGTAATTGATAAATATAATCATAGAAGTAAAAACTTCACTAGATGGTCTCAGTAACAGATTTGAGAGGGCAGAAGAAAGAATCACTAAATTTAAAGATAGGTGGTGAAATTATCCAGTATGAGGAACATGAATTAAAAAGAAGAAAAATGAACAGAGTTTCAGAGACCTGTGGGACACCACCCAGTGTACCAAAACACATATAAGGGAATTTTCAAGAGAGGATAGAATAAAAGGAACAGAAGGAGTATTTAAAGAAATACTAGGCCGGGCGCGGTGGCTCAAGCCTGTAATCCCAGCACTTTGGGAGGCCGAGACGGGCGGATCACGAGGTCAGGAGATCGAGACCATCCTGGCTAACACGGTGAAACCCCGTCTCTACTAAAAAATACAAAAAACTAGCCGGGCGAGGTGGCGGGCGCCTGTAGTCCCAGCTACTCGGGAGGCTGAGGCAGGAGAATGGCGTAAACCCGGGAGGCGGAGCTTGCAGTGAGCTGAGATCCAGCCACTGCACTCCAGCCTGGGCGACAGAGCGAGACTCCATCTCAAAAAAAAAAAGAAATACTAGCGGACAACCTCCAAATTCAATGAAGAAAATGTTAATCTACACTTTCACAAAGCTCAACAAACTTAAAGTAGAATACATTCAAAGAGATTCACGCATAGAAACATTATAAGCAGGCTGGGCACGGTGGCTCACGCCTGTAATCCCAGCACTTTGGGAGGCCGAGGTAAGTGGATCATGACGTCATGAGATTGAGACCATCCTGGCTAACACGGTGAAACCCCGTCTCTACTAAAAAATACAAAAAAATTAGTCAGGCATGGTGGCGGGTGCCTGTAGTCCCAGCTACTCAGGAGGCTGAGGCAGGACAATGGCGAGAACCCCAGGAGGCGGAGCTTGCAGTGAGCTGAGATCTCACCACCGCACTCCAGCCTCGGCGACAGAGCCAGACTCCATCATCTCAAAAAAAAAATAAAAAAAGAAACATTACAATCAAACTGCCAAAAAACAAAGAAAGAATCTTGAGGGCAAAAAGAGGGAAATGATTTACCATGTACAAGAGATTCTCAGTAAGAATAAGAACTAATTTATCACGAAAAATTAGAGTCAAGAGGCAATGGGATGACATATTCAAAGTAACAAAAGTAAAATACTGTCATGAACAATTCCTAAGCCAGGAAAACTATTCTTCATAAATGAACTAGAAATTAAACATTCTTAGATTTTGAAAACTGAGAGAAGTTGTAATTACTAGACCTGCCCTATGGGAAATTATAAAAATAGTCCTGCAGGTTGACATGAAAGGACACTAGATAGCAACTCAAATCCCCATGAAGAAATGAAGAACTCCAGTAAAGGTAACTACACGGGTAAATACAAAAGACAGTATAAATGCAATTTGCTTGCGATTTCCTCTCTCATATGATTCAAAGGACAAATGCATAATTAAATAATTATAAATCTGTATTGATAAGCCTATAATGTATAAAGATGTAATTTGTATGGCAATAAAAAAAGAAGCAGAAGAGAATGGAGCTGTACGGAAGCAAAGGTTTTGTGTGCTATTGAAATTAAATTGCTATTAATCTGGCTAGATTGTTATAAATTATTAATTGCAAGATCCAGGGCAATATTTAAAAAATACCTCAAAAAGTATAGTAAAAGAAACAACAAGGAGAATTAAGTGAAACACTAAGAAAATTTATTTAACATACAAAGGCAATAATAATGAAATAGAGCAATAAAAAACACATGATATAAAGAAAATAAGTAGCAAAATGGCAGATCAAAATCCTATACTGTCAGTAATTACATTAAAAGTAAATATATTAAACACCCCCTTTAAATGGCAGAGACGTGAAAAAAAATGAAATCCTGTCATTCGTAGCAACAAAGATGAACCTGGAAGACACCATGTTAACTGAAATAAGCAGGCACAGAAAGATAAACACTGTGTGTTCTCACTCACATATGGAAGCTAAAAAATGTTGAGTTCATTAGAAATAGAGAGTGGAATTTTGATTATTAGAGCATGGGAAGGATTGAAGGGAGGGGAGAGGGAAGGATAGGAACAGACTGGTTCATGGATACAAAATTACAGCTAGATATGAGGAGAGGAGGCTGGCAAGATGACCAAATAGGAGCAGCTCTGGCCTGCAGCTCCCAGCAATATTGATGCAGAAGGTGGGTGATTTCTGCATTTCCAACTGAGGTGCCCAGTTCCTCTTATTGGGACTGGTTGGACAGTGGGTGCAGCCCACGGAGGGAGAGCCAAAGCAGGGTGGGGCATCGCCTCGCCCAGGAAGTACAAAATGTCGGGGAACTCCCTCTCCTAGCCAAGGGAGGCCAATGCCTTGAGGGACTGTGCCCCAAGGAATGGTGCACTCTGGCACAGATACTGCGCTTTTCCCACGACTTTGCAACCCGCAGACCAGGAGATTCCTTCTGGTGCCTATGCCGCCAGAGCCCTGGGTTTCAAGCACAAAACTAGGAGGCTGTTTAGGCAGACACCAAGCTAGCTGCAGGAGGTTTATTTTTTTTTTTTTCCATACCCCAGTGGCACCTGGAATGCCAGCAAGACAGAACCTTTCACTCCCCTGGAAAGGGGGCTGAAGCCAGGGAGCCAAGTGATCTGGCTCAGCAGGTCCCACCCCCATGGAGCCCAGCAAGCTAAGATCCACTGGTTTAAAATTCTTGTTGTCAGCACAGCAGTCTGAGGTCAACCTAGGATGCTCAAACTTGGTGGGATAGGGGCGTCCGCCATTACTGAGGCTTGAGTAGGTGGTTTTACCCTCACAGTGTAAACAAAGCCACCCAGAAGATTGAACTGGGCCAAGCCCACCACAGCTCAACACAGACACTTGCCAGACTGCCTCTCTAGATTCCTCCTCTCTAGGGAGGACATCTCTGAAAAGAAGGCAGCAGCCCCAGTCAGGGTCTTATAGACAAAACCCCCATCTCCCTGGGACACAGCACCTGGGGGGAGGAGTGGTGTGGGCATAGCTTCAGCAGATTTAAATATATCCCTGCCTGACAGCCCTGAAGAGAGCAGCGGATATCCCAGCACAGCATTCAACCTCTGCCAAGGTTCAGACTGCCTCCTCAAGTTGGTCCCTGACCCCGATGTCTCCTGATTGGAAGACACCTCCCGGTAGGGCTGACAGACACTTCATACAGAAGAGCTCCAGCTGGCATCTATCAGGTGCCCCTCTGGGAATAAGCTTCCAGAGGAAGGAACAAGCAGCAGTCTTTGCTGTTCTACAGCATCTGCTGGTGTTACCCAGGACTGGACCTCCAGCAAACTCACGCAGACATGCAGCAGAGGTGCCTGACTATTAGAAGGGAAACTAACAGAAAAGAATAGCATCAACATCAACAAAAAGAGTGTCTAACCAGAGACCCCAGCAGAAGGTCACCAACATCAAAGACCAAAGGTAGATGAATCCATGAAGATGGAGAAAAACCAGTGCAAAACGCTGAAAATTCCAAAAACCAGAACTCTTCTTCTCCTCCAAAGGATCACAACTCCTCACCAGCAAGGGAACAAAACAGGATGGAGAATGAGTTTGATGAATTAACGGAGGTAGGCTTCAGAAGGTGGATAATAACAAACTGCTCCAAGCTAAAGAAGCATGTTCTAACCCACTGAAAGGAAGCTAAGAACCTTGAAAAAAGGCTAGATGAATTGCTAACTAGAATAAGCAGTTTAGAGAAGAATGCAAATGACCTGATGGAGCTAAAAAAACACAGCACGAGAACTTCATGAAGCATACACAATTATCAATAGTGGAATCAATCAAGCAGAAGAAAAGATATCAGAGATTGAAGATCAACTTAATTAAATAAAGCATGAAGACAATATTAGAGAAAAAAGACTGAAAAGGAACAAAGCCTCCATGAAATATGGGACTATGTGAAAATACCAAATCTACATTTGATTGGCGTATCTGAAAGTGAGAGGGAGAATGGAACCAACTTGGAAAACACTCTTCAGGATATTATCCAGGAGAACTTCTCCAACCTAGCAAGACAGGCCAACATTCAAATTCAGGAAATACAGAGAATACCACAAAGATACTCCTCAGGAAGAGCAACCCCAAGACACGTAATTGTCAGATTCACCAAGGTTGAAATGAAGGAAAAAATGTTAAAGGCAGCCAGAGAGAAAGGTTGGGTTACTCACAAAGGAAAGCCTATCAGACTAACAGGAGATCTCTGCAGAAACCCTACAATCTAGAAGAGAGTGGGGACCAATATTGAACATCCTTAAAGAAAAAAATTTTCAACATAGAATTTCATATCCAGCCAAACTAAGCTTCATAAGTGAAAGAGAAATAAAATCCTTTATAGACAAGCAAATGTTGAGACATTTTGTCACCACCAGTCCTGCCTTACAAGAGTTCCTGAAGAAGGCAATAAATAGGTAAAGGAAAAACCAGTACCAGGCACTGCAAAAACATACCAAATTGTAAAGACCATCAACACCATAAAGAAACTACATCAACTAATGGACAAAATAGCCAGCTAGCATCATAGTGATAGGATCAAACTCACACATAACAATATTAACCTTAAATGTAAATGGGCTAAAAGCCGCAATTAAAAGAGCTAGACTGGCAAATTGAATGAAGAGTGAAGACCCATCAGTGTGCTGTATTCAGGAGGCCCATCTCACATGCAAAGAGACACATAGGCTCAAAATAAAGGGATGGAGGAATATTTATCAAGCAAATGGAAAGCAAAAAAAAAGCAAGGGTTGTGATCCTAGTTTCTAATAAAACAGACTTTAAACCAACAAAGATCAAAAAAGACAAAGAAAGGCATTACATAATGGTAAAGGGATCAATGCAACAAGAAGAACTAACTATTCTAAATATATATGCACACAATACAGGAGCACCCAGATTCATAAAGCTAGTTCTTAAAGACCTACAAAAAGACTTAGACTCCTACACAGTAACAGTGGGAGACTTTAACACCCCACTGTCAATGTTACACAGATCAACGAGACAGAAAATTTACAAGGATATTCGGGACTTGAACTCAGCTCTGGACCAAGCAGACCTAATAGACATCTACAGAACTCTCCACCCCAAAACAACAGAATATACATCCTTCTCAGCACCACATTGTACTTATTCTAAAATTGACCACATAATTGGAAGTAAAACACTCCTCAGCAAATGCAAAAGAACGGAAACCATAAGAGTTTCTCAGACCACAGTGCAATCAAATTAGAACTCAGGATTAAGAAACTTACTCAAAACTGCACAACTACATGGAAACTGAGCAACTTGCTCCTGAATGACTACTGAGTAAATGACAAAATTAAGGGAGAAATAATTAAGTTCTTTTAAACCAATGAGAACAAAGACACAATGTATCACAATCCCTGGGACACAGCTAAAGCAGAGTTTAGAGGGAAATTTATACCCCTGAACTCCCACAAGAGGAAGCAGGACAGATCTAAAACTGACACCCTAACATCACAATTAAAAGAACTAGAGAAGCAAGAGCAAACAAATTCCAAATCTAGCAGAAGGCAAGAAATAACTAAGATCAGAACAGAGCTGAAGGAAATAGAGGCACAAGAAAAAACCTTCAAAAAGTCAATGAATACAGGAGCTTGTTTTTTGAAAAGAATAACAAAATAGATAGACTGATAGCCAGATTAATAAAAAAGAAAAGAGAGAAGAATCAAATAGACACACAAAAAAATGATACAGGGGATATCACCACTGATACCACAGAAATACAAATACAAACTACCATCAGAGAATACTATGAACACCTCTACGCAAATAAACTACAAAATCTAGAAGACGTGGATAAATTCCTGGACACATACACCCTCTCAAGACTAAACCAGGAAGAAGTCGAATCCCTGAATAGATCGATAACAAGTTCTGAAATTGAGGCAGTAATTAATAGCCTACCAATCAAAAAGAGCCCAGGACCAGATGGATTCACAGCTGAATTCCACAAGAGGTACAAAGAGGAGCTGGTACTATTCCTTCTGAAACTATTCCAAACAATAGAAAAAGAGGAACTCCTCCCTAGCTCATTTTATGAGGCCAGCATCATCCTGATACCAAAAACTGGCAGAGACACAACAAAAAAAGAAAATTTCAGGCCAATATCCCTGATGAACATCGATACAAAAATCCTCAATAAAATACTGGCAAACCGAATCCATCAGCACATCAAAAAGCTTATCAGCCATGATCAAGTGGGCTTCATCCCTGGAATGCAAGACTGGTTCAATATATGCAAATCAGTAAATGTAATTCATCACATAAAGAGAACCAATAACAAAAAACACATGATTATCTCAATAGATGCAGATAAGGCCTTCAATAAAATTCAACAGCCCTTCGTGCTAAAAACTCTCAATAAACTAGGTATGAATAGAACATATCTGAAAATAATAAGAGCTGTGTATGACAAACCCACAGCCAATATCATACTGAATGGGCAAAAACTGGTAGCATTCCCTTTGAAAACTGGCACAAGACAAGGATGCCCTCTTTCACCACTCCTATTCAACATAGTATTGGAAGTTCTGGTCAGGGCAGTCAGGCAAGAGAAAGAAATAAAGGGTGTTCAAATAGAAAGAGAAGAAGTGAAATTGTCTGTGTTTGCAGATGACATGATTGTACATTTAGGAAACCCCATCATCTCAGCCCAAAATCTCCTTAAACTGATAAGCAACTTCAGCAAAGTCTCAGGATACAAAATCAATGTGCAAATAATCACAAGCATTCCTATACATGAATACTAGACAAACAGAGAGCCAAATCATGAGTGAACTCCCATTCACAATTGCTACAAAGAGAATAAAATACCTTGAAATACAACTTACAAGGGATGTGAAGGCCCTCTTCATGAAGAACCACAAACCACTGCTCAAGGAAATCAGAGAGGACACAAATGGAAAAACATTTCATGCTCATGGATAGGAACAATCAATATCAGGAAAATGGCCATACTGCCCAAAGTAATTTATAAATTCAATGCTATCCCCACCAAGCTACCACTGACTTTCTTCACAGAATTAGAAAAAACTACCTTAAATTTCATATGGAAACAAAAAAGAGCTTGCATAACCAAGACAATCCTAAGCAAAAAGAACAAAGCTGGAGGCATCACCCTACCTGATCTCAAACTATACTGCAAGTCTGCAGTAACCAAAACAGCATGGTACTGGTACCAAATCAGATATATAGACAATGGAACAGAACAGAGGCCTCAGAGATAACACCACACATCTACAACCATCTAATCTTTGACAAACCTGACAAAAACAGGCAATGGTGAAAAGATTCCCTATTTAATAAACGGTGTTGGGAAAACTGGCTATCCACATGCAGAAAATGGAAACTGACCCCCTTCCTGACACTGTATTCTTAACTCAAGATGGATTAAAGATTTAAATGTAAGACCTAAAACCATAAAAAACCCTAGAAGAAAACCTAGGCAATACCATTCAGGACACAGACATGGGCAAGGACTTCATGACTACCAAAAGCAATGGTAACAAAAGCCAAAATAGACAAATGGGATCTAATTAAACTAAAGAGCTTCTGCACAGCAAAAGAAACTACCATCAGAGTGAACAGGCAACCTACAGAATGGGAGAAAATTTTTGCAATCTATCCATCTGACAAAGGGCTAATATCCAGAATCTACAAATAACTTAAATTTACAGGAAAAAAACAACACCATCAAAAAGTAGGTGAAGGATTACAACAGACACTTCTCAAAAGAAGACATATGCAGCCAACAAACATATGAAAAAAAGCTCATCATCACTTGGCATTAGAGAAATGCAAATCAAAACTACAATGAGATACCATCTCACACCAGTTAGAATGGTGATCACTAAAATGTTGTGAAACAACAGATGCTGGAGAGGATGTGGAGAAATAGGAATACTCTTACACTGTTGGTGGGACTGTAAATTAATTCAACCATTGGGCAAGACAGTGTGGAGATTTCTCAAGGATCTAGAACCAGAAATACCATTTGACCCAGCAATCCCATTACTGGGTATATACCCAAAGGATTATAAATCATTCTACCATAAAGACACATGCACACATACGTTTATTGCAGCACTATTCACAATAGCAAAGACTTGGAACCAACCCAAATGGCTATCAATGATAGACTGGATAAAGAAAATGTGGCACATATACAGCATGGAATACTATGCAGCCATAAAAATGGNGATGTGGAGAAATAGGAATACTCTTACACTGTTGGTGGGACTGTAAATTAATTCAACCATTGGGCAAGACAGTGTGGAGATTTCTCAAGGATCTAGAACCAGAAATACCATTTGACCCAGCAATCCCATTACTGGGTATATACCCAAAGGATTATAAATCATTCTACCATAAAGACACATGCACACATACGTTTATTGCAGCACTATTCACAATAGCAAAGACTTGGAACCAACCCAAATGGCTATCAATGATAGACTGGATAAAGAAAATGTGGCACATATACAGCATGGAATACTATGCAGCCATAAAAATGGATGAGTTCATGTCCTTTGCAGGAGCATGGATGAAACTGGAAACCATCATTCTCAGCCAACTAACAACACAGGAACAGAAAACCAAACACTGCATGTTCTCACTCACAATTGGGAGCTGAACAATGAGAATACATGGACACAGGGAGGGGAACATCACACACTGGGGCCTGTTGGGGGGTGGGGGGGTCTAAGGGAGGGATAGTATTAGGAGAAACACCTAATGTTGACGACGAGTTGATGGGTGCAACGAACCACCTTGGCACGTGTATACCTATGTAACAATCCCGCACATTCTGCACATGTACCCCAGAACTTAAAGTATAATAATAATAATAAATAATAACATGGTGTCATCAAATGCTTGACCTTCTCTTCCTTAGCATGAAGCATAAACACATGTACAAAATGATCTATGTGACTGTCTTGGGGAGGGGCCAAGTTGACCAAC
Source organism: Rhinopithecus bieti (assembly GCF_001698545.2). Classification (NCBI taxonomy): domain Eukaryota; kingdom Metazoa; phylum Chordata; class Mammalia; order Primates; family Cercopithecidae; genus Rhinopithecus; species Rhinopithecus bieti. The sequence continues at coordinate 379,786 of NW_016804706.1, forward strand.
TAGAAACAGCTGCAGTCAGAGGCTCCCACCAAGAAAAATGAAAATGGCAAGTGAATCCTGCACTGGCAAATGAGTTATCCAGTTTCTTTCACTGGGACTGACTAGGCAGCTGGTGAGACCCATGGAGAGTAAGGAAAAGCAGGGTGATGAGATGGCCCAACTAGGAGCCACAAGGGGCAAAAAGAGCTCCCACTTCCACCCAAGGAAGGCAGTGATGGTGCTACCCTGCCCAGGCAACCATGCTTTTCCCACAGATTTGTGCAATCTGAAGATTAGGAGATCTCCCTCGTGAGTGCATGCCACCAGGGTGTTGTGTCCCAAGCACAGAGCTGTGCAGATTCTCAAATGGCCACTGGACTAGAGACTGCCCAAGACTATCGAGTTCCCAGGCAGAGGGGCAGCCATCATCACTGCAGCTGCCTGCTGCCTAAGATGACTGAGTTCTCAGGGAAAGGAGCGGCAGCCATCACTGCAGCACTAGTTGGCAATTTTTTTTCCCTGCTGCTATTGGGGAAACTGGGCCATTTGGACCCAGGAGGAATTCCCCACAGTACAGCACAGCAGCTATGGCAGGTCATGGCCAGACTGCCTCTTTAGACAGGACCCTGAGCCATCCCTCTTCCCCAGGTGGGGCCTCCCTGCAGAAATTTCACCAACTCTAACCAGGGAGTTAGGGACAAAACTCTGATCTCCCTGGGACTGAGCCCCTGCGGGGAGGGGTAGCCATGGTTCTTCACAGGTCAGCAGATTAGTCTTTCTCCCTGCTGGCTCTGAGGAATCCGGGAAATGCAGAAGAGTGGGATTCTCCCCAATGCAGCACATCCCCTCTTCCAAGGGGAAGATAGAGCACTCTGCTTAGCAGGTCCAAGATCCCATGCCTCCTGACTGGGTGAGATCCCCCCAACAGGGGCCCTCAGACACCTTATACAGTTTCAATTTTTTGCATATGGCTATCCAGTTTTTTCACCACCATTTATTAAATAGGGAATCCTTTCCCCATTGCTTGTTTTCACTGGGCTTATCAAAGATCAGATGGTTGTAGATATGTGGTCTTATTTCTGAGATCTCTATTCTGTTGCATTGGTCTATGTGTCTGCTTTTGTACCAGTACCATGCTGTTTTGGTTACTGTAGCCTTGTGATATAGTTTGAGGTCAGGTAATGTGATGCCTCCAGCTTTGTTCTTTTTGCTTAGGATTGTCTTGGATACATAGTCTCTTTTTTGGTTCCTTTTTTTTTTTTTTTTTTTTTTTTTTTGAGATAGAGTCTTGCTCTGTCGGCAAGGTTGGAGTGTAGTGGTGTGATCTTGGCTCATTGCCACTGCAACCTCCACCTCCTGGGAGAGGTAACTAATGAGAGTCAATAAGTGCTGAAGATACCAGAGTGCACTTGCTGCTGTTCTGAAACCATATCACCTACCAATCACAACTCCAGACCTTTCAGGTTGGATATTTTCGGGATAGAAAGAACTTTTTCCAAAACTTCTGCCAACACTTAAACTAAGCTAATTTATACAGACTTTAAAAATCATCAGTATCGGAATATAACCACCAGGTGGCTCCAAGTTTAAGTGAGCATCAAAATACTACTGGGGGTCACTGTCCAAAATAATAAAAAATACTAGAGCTGATCTTAGTACACAGTTTGATTTAAAGAGCCTCAGAAGATGACTGTCCTTCCATTCTAACCTCTTATCACTCTAACAATCTCATTTTTGGAGATATTTGTGGGTACATGAAGACGGACATTGTCTCTAGATCTGTAATTAAGCTAACTTTTTAAAAAGTCTCTGAGGAACATAGCAAAATGTAAAGAGACGTTTTAGCTGGGTAATGGTATCATGAGTTTTTTTAAAGTTTTTTACACTTTTTATATTTACAACTTTTCTTTTTTTTTTTTTTTTTTTTTTTTTTTTTTTTTTTTGAGACAGAGTCTCGCTCTGTTGCCCAGGCTGGAGTGCAGTGGCCGGATCTTGGCTCACTGCAAGCTCCGTCTCCCGGGTTAACGCCATTCTCCTGCCTCAGCCTCCCCAGTAGCTGGGACTACAGGCGCCCGCCACCTCGCCCGGCTAGGTTTTTTTGTATTTTTTAGTAGAGACGGGGTTTCACCGTGTTAGCCAGGATGGTCTCGATCTCCTGACCTCGTGATCCGCCCGTCTCAGCCTCCCAAAGTGCTGGGATTACAGGCTTGAGCCACCGCGCCTGGCACAACTTTTCTATAATGAGCAGGCATCCCATATGTAATCAGAAAATATTAGTTTTATTTTCAAAATTTACAAGGCTACCTGGGAGAGAAAGAAAAATCCCCTGCGTCTCCCTTATATTACTGGAATAAATTCAAATCAACTTCACACTCCAAATGACATCCTCCAAGGAAGGTGAATAGAGCTCAGGAAGTGCACAGCTCCACAACACACGATATCTCATAAATGCTTGCTAAATTGGCAAGAATTAGAACACAAAGGGATCTGGCTGTTAGGGATTTGTGGTATCACAGGGGAGGTACTCTAAAGGACTCAGAGATAGCTATAAGTACACATACATCCTGCAGATTAGAAGGCACGTAAAGCAAAATGGGAGACTGATGCAGAATGACAGTTTCAGGGTAAGGGGTGCACAGGACAAATGCCTTCACAAGCATGATGATGGGAATGGCAATGGCAAAAGTGTGTGGCTGACAACAATAATTTCCCAACACATTAACAATTGGATGCATATGTCGGTAAGAGGAGGTATGATTAAGGAAGAGAAAATTAAAAGTAAATTTGACTTCTCCCTAATCTACTCCCTTCCCCAAATATTAAATACTCACTAAACCTTCCATTCTGCTCAGTTTATGCTTTGGATCCAGCCCTCTCACCTGAAATAAAGGTTGGAATAAGCCCCAACCATAATGGTTGTACTAATTTACATTCCCACCAACAGTGTATGAGGGTTCACTTATCTCCACATCCTCACCAGCATTTGTTATTGCCTGTGTTTTGGGTAAAAGCCATTTTAACTGGGGTGAGATGATATGATGATAGCTCATTGTAGTTTTGATTTGCGTTTTACTGATGATTAATGATACTGAGCATTTTTTCATGTCTGTTTGCCATTTATCTGTCTTCTTTTGAGAAATATCTATTCAAATCTTTTGCCTATTTTTAAATCAGATTATTATATTTTTCCTATAGAATTGTTTGAGCTCCTTAATATATTCTTGTTATTAATCCCTTGTCAGCTGAGTAGTTTGTAAATATTTTCTCTTATTCTGTGGGTTGTCTCTGCTTTGTTGATTGTTTCTTTCACTGTGCAGAAACTTTTTAACTTGATGTGATCTCATTGGTCCATTTTTGTTTTGGTTGGCTGTGTTTCTAGGGTAATACTCAATAAATTTTTGTCTGTATCTGTGCCCTGGAGAGTTTCCCCAATTTATTTTTGTAGTACTTCTGTAGTGGAAGATCTTAGGTTTAAGTCTTTGATCCATTTTGATTTCATTTTTTATATGGTTAGAGACACAGATCTAGTTTCATCTTCTGCATATGGATATCCAGTTTTCCTAGCACCATTTACTGAAGAGATTATTTTTCTCCAATATATGTTCTTGTCACCTTTGTCAAAAATGAGTTCATGGTAGGTGTATGGATTTGTTTCTGGGCTCTCTATTCTGTTCCATTGGCCTGTGTGTCTCTTTTTATGCCAGTGCCATGCCATTTTCGTTACTATAGCTCTGTACTATAAGAGTTAGGTAATGTGATTCCTGCAGTTTTGTTCTTTTTGCTTAGGACAGCTTTAGCTATGCTGGGTCTTTTGTGGCTCTATATAAGTTTTAGGGCTTTTTTTTCTATTTTCATGAACTATGTCATTGGTATTTTGATAGGGATGGTATTGAATCTGTAGATTGCTTTGAGTACTATGGACATTTTAATAATATTGATTTTTTCCATTTATAAACATGAAATAGCCATCCATTTTTTGTGTGCTCTTCAGTTTCTTTTATCAGTGTTTTATAGTTTCCATTATAGACATCTTTCACTTCTTCAATTAATTCCTAGGTATTTAATTTTATTTGCAACTACTGTGAATGTGAGTACTTTCTTTTTCAGATTGTTTGCTACTGGCATATAGAAATGCTACTGATTTTTGTATGTTGATTTTGTATACTGCCACTTTACTGAACTTATCAGTTCTAAGAGTTTGGTGGGATCTTTAGGTTTTTCCAAATATAAGATCACATTATCTGCAAACAAAGATAATTTGACTTCTTCTTTTCCAATATGAATGCCCTTTCTTTCTTTCTCTTGTTTGATTGCTGTAGCTAGAACTTCCATAACTGTGTGAAATAATAGTAATGAAAGTGGGCATTCTTGTCTTGTTCCAGAGCTTTGAGTTTTTTTCCATTCAGTATGATACAAACTATGGGTCTGTCATGTGTGGCTTTTATTATGTTGAGGTACATTCCTTCTATACCAAAGTTTCTTTAGAACTTTTTATCATGAAGGGATGTTGAATTTTATCCAATTTTTTTTCAGCATTGATTGAAATGATCATATGGTTTTTGTCCTTTATTCTGTTTATATGATGTATCACATTGATTGATTTGTGTATGTTGAACCATCCTTGCATCCCTGGGATAAATCCCACTTGGTTATGCAGACTGATCTTTTACTGTGTTGTTGAATTCAGTGTGCTAGTATTTTGTTGAGGATTTTTGCATCAATATTTATCAGAGATACTGGCCTGTAGTTTTTTTTTTTATGTGTTTTTGTGTGATTTTGGTATCAGACTAATTCTGACCTTATAGAGTGAGTTTGGAGGTATTTCCTCCTCCTCTATTTTCAGAATAGTTCAAGTAGGATTTGTATTAGTTCTTCTTTTAATGTTTCGTTGGATTCAGCTTTGAAACCACTGGGTCCTGGGCTTTTCTTTACTGGGAGAATTTTTTTATTAGAGCTTCAATCTCATTATTGTTATTGGTATTTTCAAGTTTTAGATTTCTTCATGGTTGAATTTTAGTAGGTTTTTTGTGTCTAGGAATTTCTCCTTTTCCTCGAGATTTTCCAATTTGTTGGCATACAGTTGCTGAGAGTAGCCACTAATGATCGTTTGAGTTTGTGCATTATTAATTGTACTGTCTCCTTTCTCATCTCTTGATTGTATTTATTTGGGTCTTCTCTCCTTTTTTCTTACTCTGGCTAAAGAGTTGTCCATTTTATTTATTTGTTAAAACCAATTTTTTGTTTCATTGATCTTTTGTGTTGTTTTCCTCATTTCACATTTATTTATTTCTGCTGCGACCTTTTTTCCTACTAATTTTGGGTTTGTTTTTCTCTTTCTTTCCTTGTTCTTTAAGATTAATCATTAGGTTATTTGAAGTTTTTCTTCTTTTGAAATGTAGGCACTTATAATCATAAATTTTCCTCTTAGTACTACTTTTGCTGTATCCCGTAAGTTTAGTATGTTGTGTTTCCATTATCATTTGTCTCAATAATTTTTTCATTTGCTTTTTAATTTCTTCATTGACCCACTGTTCATTCAGGAGCATATTGTTTAATTTCCATATGATTGTATAGTTTCCAAAATCCTTCTTGCTATTAATTTCTAGTTTTATTTCATTTCGGTCAGGGAAGATGCTTGATATTATTAAATACCTTAAATGTTTCAAGACTCATTTTGTGACTTAACATATGCTCTATCCTTGAAAATGATCCATGTGCTGAGAAAAAGAATGTGTATTCTGCAGCTATTGGATAAAATGTCCTATAAATGTCTATTACTTCCATTTGTTCTACGGTGCAGATTAAATCTGGAGTTTCTTTATCGATTTTCTATCTGGAAGTTCTGCCCAGTACTGAAAGTATTGAGGTCTCCTCCTATTATTGTATTAAGATCTATTTCTTTTTTTAGTCCTAATAATATTTGCTTTATATATATGGATGATCCAGTGTTCGCTGCATATATATTTAGAATTGTTGCATTCTCTGGTTGAATTAAATTATTTCAAACTGACAACGACTTAACAGTGATTGCATAAACAAACATCAAACAAACAAAAAGAGAACTAATAAAAACTCTACACTATAATTTATTTTATTACTAAACTTTAAGTTCTGGGATACACGTGCAGAATGTGCATGTTTGTTACATAGGTATACACGTGCCATGGTGGTTTGCTGCACCCATCAACCCGTCATCTACATTAGGTATTTCTCCTAATGCTATCCCTACCCTAACCCCCTAAGCCCTGACAAGCCCTGGTGTGTGATGTTCCCCTCCCTGTGTCCATGTGTTCTCATTGTTCGACTCCCACTTATGAGTGAGAACACGCGGTGTTTGGTTTTCTGTTTCTGTGTTAGTTTGCTGAGAATGATGGTTTCCAGCTTCATCCATGTTCCTGCAAAGGACATGAATTCATCCATTTTTATGGCTGCATAGTATTCCATGCTGTATATGTGCCACATTTTCTTTATCCAGTCAATTATTCATGGTCATTTGGGTTGGTTCCAAGTCTTTACTATTGTGAACAGTGCTGCAATAAACATACATGTGCATGTGTCCTTACAGTAGAATGATTTGTGATCCTTTGGGTATATACCCAGTAATGGGATTGCTGGGTCAAATAGTATTGTGTGTCTGATTCTAAACACTTGAGGAATTGCCACACTGTCTTCCACAAATGGTTGAACTAATTTACACTCCACCAAGGGTTGTAGAATGTTCTTATTTCTCCACATCCTCTCCGCATCTGTTGTTTCCTGACTTTTTAATGATTCACCATTCTAACTGGTGTGAATGATATCTCATTTGTGGTTTTGATTTGCATTTCTCTAATGACCAGTGATAATGAGCTTTTTGCCATGTGTTTGTTGGGTGCATAAATGTCTTCTTTTGAAAAGTGTCTGTTCATATCCTTTACCCACTTTTTGATGGGGTTGTTTGTTTTTTTCTTGTAAATTTGTTTAAGTTCTTTGTAGATTCTGGATATTAGCCCTTTGTCAGATGGGTAGATTGCAAAAATTTTCTCCTATTCTATAGGTTGCCTGTTCACTCTGATGATAGTTTCTTTTGCTGTGCAGAAGCTCTGTAGTTTAATTAGATCCCATTTGTCAATTTTGGCTTTTGTTGCTATTGCTTTTGGTGTTTTAGTCATGAGGTCTTTGCCCATGCCTATGTCCTGAATAGTATTGCCTAGATTTTCTCCTAGGGTTTTTATGGTTTTAGGTCTTATGCTTAAATCTTTAATCCATCTTTAGTTAATTTTTGTATGAGATGTAAGGAAGGGGTCCAATTTCAGTTTTCTGCATATGGTGCAAGTACTCCCTTCACCACTCTGGCTGGTATCTCAGTATGTTGTGTGCCCCCCTCAGTGCTCTGGCTGTGAGCCCAGGTCAGCACCAGGACTTACCTAGGAGTTACAGTCTTTGTGGCCTACACTGCCTCTCAAGGTCACTTAAGACCCCAGAACACTCTTGCCTATGGTGACGAGGCTTGCAGGAACTCACACTCCAACCTCTAGGATGGGCAATTTCCCCCTAGCTAGGGCTGGTCCAAATGCTCCATCCATGGGTGGATGTCAGCTGAGTACAGCCTGGCTCTGCTTTCCACTGCGATAGGGTAGCACTGAGTTCAATGCAAAGCCTGACAGTCTCTGCACTCTCCCTCTCCCAAGTGCACAGAATCTCCATGCTTGGGAGATGGGTGGTGTTGGCACTTCAAGACTGTCTTTCCTGCCCTCTCCAATGTCTCTTTCAGTGATATGAAGTTAAACTAGGTACTGTGATTGCTCACCTCATTTTTGGTTTTCACGTTGGTGCTTTGGGGTGTAGTTAGTTGTTAATCTTTGGTATTCCCATGGTGGGGACAGTGTAGGCTTCCATTTTGCCATCTTGCTCCACCCTCTCCAGAACATCCAATATAGTTTAGTATGTAAATTATACCCTAATAATGTTCATGCAAGTTTATTAAAATATCAAAACATATATCAGCTATAATAATATCTCACTCTATTTTACAAAGTACTTTCAATGCAGTCAGATACGAGAAATATTAGCAATCCTAATGTACAGGCACTGAGGACACAGCTATAAACAAGATATACCTTGTGTCTGCTCTTCTAGAGTTCACTTTCTAGTTGGGAAGAGAATAAACAAATAAATATTACCAGTACATTGAACAAGTACAATTCCAGAGAGTGGGATTCCGAAAGAAAACAACTGTGCTTCATTTGCTCACACCAACCATGTGGGCAAACCAACCATGTGGATCACTTCCCAACCCATTGGGCGAAATACTGGACAGGCCACTCAGACAACAAATGTACTCTGGTCACCTTTTGTCCCAAAAGTTGACCTAAGTAAATAAAATGACTAAAATTTTATAAAGGTCAATATTCTGAATTTCTTCCTTCTCCTAACTAGGGTCTTCCTGTAGTGGGATTTGAGAGAAGTGTCTGCCCCTATTCTACTCCTCCACTCACTAGGATTGCCTCTATCTCCTTCAGACTTGGAGGTGGAAGGGAGATGGGTATGGAGGAATAAGTTAATGGACATAAAAGGACTTACTATGATTTGGCAGTACCTATGCTTTGGCCAGTTTCCACTCTCAATGGCAAATATTTAATGCTAACTCCCTCTGGGCTTAGCAAATCCCAAACTAACACTTTTCCTTGGGAAGCGTACATGGGGTCTCCACATAACTCCCCACCATCCACAGTATCTCACCTCCCTTCTTGCCATGCCTTTTCTGGCTGGCCTCTAATTATCACCTCCTAAGCCCCTACTCCTACTTAAGATGTGCTCTCAAAGATGACGAGGTGCCAATCTTGGACAAGTGAAGGGGAAAGTATTCCAGGAAGAAGAAATAGCAATACAAAGAGTTTACCTTGTTTAAGAAAAAGAAAGGGAGCCTATGTGGCTGATCCTTAGTAATCAAGAGGTAAAACAGCACAAGATGAGCATGACCGGGTACACAGCAGCTACAAGTAGAGGTTGGTAGGCCTGGCCCTGTGCCCACAGGCATGGTGTTTTACATACACTTGGTGCAGACAGCTATATATACAGTGTAACTTTAAAATAATAATAATAATTTAATTTTTCACTCGTAAATGGGCAGACATTTTATTTGAATAAGAATATTTAGCAATAGCTGAAAAGTGGCAGAGAAACATGTACACTGTACATGGCAGATAGAAGTGTACACAAACAAAACTCTTCTGACAAGCTGCCATTTGCTGAGCTCCTACTGTGTGTCAGCGGTTTTGATACATCGTATCTGATCCTCACAGCAAAGAATACTTGCATTAAAGCCGGTATTCTACTCAAATTACAGATGAAGATACTAATGCTTACAGACCTCAAATGCATTGTTAAAAGCCAGGCATCACGGCCAGTATCCACACCCAGGTCTTCCTATCTGCAAAGCATACACCCTTTCTGCTTTGTTGCCAGAGAGATAGATATGCAGATAGATGACAGACAGACAGATGATTGCTAGGTAGGTAAGGAGAAAGACAGAGAGAGGGAAAGAGAGACTCCACTAATTCTGAGGGCATATTTAATGCAATCTATTTCCAACACTCTTTCCTATAGAAAAAGATAAGAATACAGAAAACTAATTCTGTCTCTTAAAGTGTTATTTTTATTACTTTCTAAGAAAATTAAAATAGCCTAGATATTAAAGAAAAGGCAATAGATAAGAAAATTATAATAAATGTACACAATTGACAGCACATGTATCTTGCAGATACTACAGTGCCTAGTTGTTAGCAGATGATCAATAAATGTAAATTATTTTTCTCTTTGTAAGAACCTTTAATAACATAGAAATTCTGTCACTATAATGTTAGATGGCCAAAGCAAAGTGAAAACACAAATTTGCAGAAGCCATAATGCACTCAGCTATGTTAAAAGTTGAAGGAAAGGGGTGCGAAAGGGAATATATTAAAAGCTTGAAGATGATTAATAACAGTATTTGTTGACTGTATTATGCATAGGCTTTTAACTTCTATGTACATGTACTTATATTTATATTTCCAATTTTCCATAATCAGTATATATTTACTTATTTCAGTATTTTATTTCATAACTCAGATATATTACTTTATTCAGAAACTTATTTCCAGTTTTCCATAATCAGTATATATTTCTTTACTCATAATCAGAGATATTACTTTATTTCAGATTATTCCATAATCAGTATATGTTACTTTATTCCAGTATATATTACTTTATATTAGATTTTATTACTTTATAATCAGTATATATTACTTTATTTCAGTATATGTTACTTTATTACTTCATTTCAGAATATTACTTTATTACTTTATTTCCTGACAGAAAGGGTTATTTATATATTACTTTATTTTTGACTTCCAAAAGTCAGAAAATGACTTTTGAAGTAAAAATGAAGAACAATGTGTGAGAAAGGTCATGCATGCTCATGGAAACTGTAAGGGGTCTGGGAAGTGACAGGGGGCTTGGGAAGGCTTCCTGGAGGAGGTGGAGCTTGTGCTGAGCCTTGAGAGTGGAAGAGGGCTAAGATAGGGCAGAGAGAACAAGAAGGGCCTTTTACTGAAGCAAAAACAAATGAAAGTGCAAAGACGTGAGACAGAAAATCATGGGCAGTCACCCAACCTGACCAGTAGTGTCATTTACATGAAGAGAAGCGGAACACCCACTGGGCCTAAAAACTTGGGGCTGGACTGTTGGAAGTCTCCATTGTCAGCTTTAACTAGAGAGGAGTACAGGAGGTAATTACATCCTTTGAGCCACTGCCCATCCCTCTTACTGAGGCAGGAGACATTTAGGTTAAATTCAAGGCAAATAAAAAAACTGAAAAGATCCTGAGGGAAAAGGAAAGGAAAGGACCATGGGAAGTCTTCTGTGTGTTATTATATTATTCAAGTTGTCTTCACTATGCCCCAAACACAGTTTAAGATGCATTGAATGCTGGCCTTTTATCATGGACACCATATCTGCCATGCACATTTCCACATCAACATCTTTGTTCGAATTAACTCTCCTGGACTTTAATGGGAGCCTATCATGGTGAGATGAAGTCCCCGTACCTCCTCTGAAAAGCCCACCCCACTTCTCCTACTGGTAATGCATGTCCCATCTTTGATCCTCACAGCACTCACTTGCCTTTCCTTGGTTGTTTACTGACTTGTGCCCTAAGTGCATTTTAAAGTAGTATTTTGCTTTGTTTTTAAGGAATTTAACATGCGTTCTCAGATAGAATACAAACTTCTATGGTCAGGCCCTTTTATTGTGTTTTTTTGTAACTCCAGTCCCAAACATCATGCTTCATAAAAAGCAACTGCTCGATAAAATAATAAACACTACCACTCAGGGAGTGCTTACCATGGGGCATGAGGCACTTTGAATCCATTCTTTCAGTCATTCATTCCACAAATCCATTTGCTGTCTGCTATGTACCAGGGAATGTTCTAGGCATTAGAGATACATCAGTAAATGAAACAGAAGAAGAAGAAAAAAACAAAGGACCAAAATCCTTACTCTCAATTAGCTTAGACTTTAATGAGAGACAAAATCATTTTACTGATTATTTAAATAAGAAAAACAATGGAATCATTGGTATGTTAGATAATGATAAATCCTAATGAGAAAGTAATAAGCAAGGAAGGGGCTAGGAATAGAAGTTTGTATCTCAGAATCTCAGATAGCATGGCCAGAGGGACTTTCACTAAGAAGCTGACACTTAGGTAAAGTTTCCAAAGGAAATAAGTAAAGTAGTCAAGAAGCAAGTAGTCTGAGGGAAAAGCATTCCATGTATGAAGAAGAGCAAGAGCAAAGGCCCTGGGGTAGGAGCAGCACTGTTGTGAATGTGGGAACAGCAAGGAGGCCAGTGTGACTGGAGTAGAGTGACTTATCAGGAAAGATGGCAATGAGGTCAGAGGGATCTGATGAAGTCAAGCAGCAGTTCTCACCGTGGATGATTATGCCTCCCACTGGGACATTTGGCAATGTCTAGAGCTGGTTTTGATTGTCACAATTGGAGAAGAGGCACTATTGTCACCTAGTGGGTAGAGCCCTGGGATGGTGCTAAACATCCTACAATGCACAGGACAGCACCCCTAAAAAGGATGATCCGATGATCCAGTCAAAATCATCAGTAGTACTGAGGTGGAGAGCACTGATTTTTAGGTCTTTAGTTTCTGTAAGACAGAAACTGTTGGAAGATTTTGAGACAAGAAGTGGTATGATCTGAGTTGTGTTTTAAATGGGTTACTCTGGCTTCCATGTTGAGAATATACTAAAGGTTAAGGGAAGAACCAGAGGATTATTTCAATCAGCCAAGCAAGAGATGATGATTACAAGGACAGACCAGAGTGGTGGTCCTAACAGTGATAACAACTTGTCAGATTCACCACATATTTTTGCAGGTACCGCCAACAGAATTTGTGGATAGATTATATGTGGGTGAGATGAAGAAGAGTCAGTATCACAAGATTTTTTCTGAGAAACTAAAAGAACAAATTTTCATTATGGGAGATGAGAAAGGCTACAGAAGAAGCACATTGTAGGGGAGAAGGTGGGTAGTAAGGAATTCAGTTTATGGCATGTTAAACCTGAGATGTGTATTAGACACCAAAATGCTGCTGGTGGGTAGACAATTGGACATAGGAATCTGAAGGTTAGGAGAAAAATCCAAGTTGGAAATATAAATTTAGGAGTCATCAGTATGTAGATGGTGTACAATGTCATAAGACTGGATGAGGGAAGTGCATGTAAAAAAGGAAAGAGGGCGGAACCCTGGGCACTGCAAGGAGAGGAGGAGAAACCAATAAAGGAGATTCAGAAGGAACAGCTGGAAGACTTTGGTGCTTTTGAAGCTGTCAGTCAGCTCAGACTGCCATAACAAAATACCGTAAACCGGGTGGCTTGAACAACAGAAGTTTATTTTTCACAGTGCTGGAGGCTGGGAAGTTCAAGATCAAGATGTTGACTGATTTTGTTCCTGGTGATGGCTCTCCTCCTGGCTTGCAGACAACTCCCTACTTGCTGCCTCCTCACAAGGCCTTTCCCATGCTCTTACTCTCTTTCCTCCTAATTTATAAGGAAACTAATCCTATTAGGCCCTCACCTTTGTGACCTCATTTAACCTCATAATTACCTCCTAAAATGCCCATTTCAAATACCATCATATTGAGGATTAGATCTTCAACGTATGAATTTTGAGGGGGGACACAATTCAGTCCATAGCAGAAGTGAAAGGTATGTTCCAAAAAGGAAAGCTAAGTCCACTCTATTGAAAAGCTTCTAACTGGTCAAGTAACATGAGGACTGAAAACTACTATATCAATGTGGAGGTCAGTCTGTGACCTTCGATGAAAGATTTCCAGTGCAGAAGCCTTGTTGGAGCCAACCCAAAAGAGAATTCAAGGACCTGGATGGTAGCTAGGGGGAAGTGAAGTCAAGAGAAGATTATTTTTTAATGAGTGAAATCAAAGTCTGTTTATGTATGGATAGGGATGGTCCACTGGAAGGGCAAATTATACTACAGGAAAAAGGGGAAAGACTAGAGTAATATCCCTGAATAAGTGGAAAGGGATGGAATATAGTGGGCAAGTGGAGGTACTGACATCAGACAGATGCAAAATAGTATATTCCTAGCAGTATCAGGAGCAAATGTAGAGTCCTATATGTGAGCACAGATGTAAGTAGGTGAACAGATGGGTTGGTAAGAACTTCTTTTGATTGCCTTACATTTTTTCGGTAAAAAATGAAGCAAAATATCTATCTGAGAAAGATGATATTATTTGAGAGAGAGGAGTATTGGGGATTTAAGGAGAGACCAGAAAGTATGCATGAGTTACATAGGAGAGGGGAAAGTGAGTGGACTAGGGAAATATGATTATCCAGGACATTAGACCCTTCCTCTTAAAGTAATGGTCATGAATGTAAAGTGAAACCTCTCAGCATGGCTATGGGCTTTTCTTCAGCCACAGTCAGCTGAACAAATACAGGGAGAGAGTAGGATTATAGTTGGATTTAAATAGGAAAGCAATTTAGCCAAAAGAGTCTAACAAGTGAAAAGGGCAGGAACATTGAGAGTATGCAAAGGAGTAACAGTGATTGACCAGACAGTCTAAGCTTGACAGAGGAGTGAAGATACAAGGGACGTGAGGGGCCACGATGAATTTGCAGACTTCTCACTGAGGAAGAAACTGAGAGGAGAGTATAGAAAGATAATCTATGAGGATACTGAATTCACCGAAAATCATCACAGTTCTGGAGAGAGTGAGAGGGGATCAGGGACAAAAATCTTCAAGGATGAAGGAGGAGCACAGGGAACGAGAATGGTGACAGCCACAAGCGGGGAGGCGGGCTCTGGAGCAAAGCTGATGACACAACAGTCAAAGCTACATTCAAAACTGAGAATGACTTCAACAAATCTACAAAATTCCTGACAGAACCGGTTATTTTCCTTGTTTTACAGACGATGACACTGAGAATCACTGAAGTTAAACAATTAGCTTAAGGTCACTCCATCAGAGAATGAAATTCTAAACCAGTTCCAATTGAATAGTAGAAACGATCATGAGAGGGAATTGTGCTGCCTTTGGCCTTCATACACTGCCAGAGACACACTATCCTAAAGGGACTTTCCCTCCAGAATTTCCTCTCCCCCACTGTTGGGGACTCCTCTCCGGACACCTTCATGCAAAGTACTAATGATGGGAGTGGGACATTGATTCCCCAGAGCTCCATCCTCTCTTCTAAATAACAGGGAACGTTGATTCCCCTGTTTCTTCCCTAGTGAGAGCACTCATCAGCGTGCTTCCTCCTTCTAACTCTGTCCTTTAGATCCAGGAGGGATTTTGCTACCACCAACAGCTAATGCTGATTTGCTACCAGCACAAGGCCCAGGTCCTTGTCTGGTCTGTACCCCATTACAAGGTTCTCCAGGAACAGACATCACCACCTCTGCCTAGATCCTGAAATTTCACAAGTGTAGGTTTCTTATCAGTTCTTTTTATTCCCCTATTTACAAGCACAATGACACCCACCCCTTATCCTTTTCCTGAGATACCTGGCTCTGATCTCAGGCACCCATTCCAGAAATCAACACAGCCATGCAATTTCATCTTTTATTAAATCCTCCCAACTGCCATTTCAAATCCAGAGAATCCAGAGCAGGAGCAAGAGACCAACCTATCATCTGGAAACTCAAGGTGTAAACATTAGTGCCAAAGATTAGTCATGAAGGTAAGTTGGGTATTACAGTGCCTTACAGCAAAATGGTCTTGTGCCGAGAGGCACATTCTGAAATACCAAGTGAAGTTTAATGACACATTATATTATATATTTCACAACAGATTTGTCTTCTAGATGTATGAGGGAGATGATGGGTTTATGTTTACAGGTGCACACATGCCTATGTTTTGGGGAATTTGTGCATACATGTAACAAGAATGTTATCTGTGCAGTTTTATTATTGTGTGCCTGTTTTCATGGTGTGGCATATTTGAAGAGGAATGGTTTAGAGCTTGCCTGGCTAAACTGTTGAGTGTCCGTGTAATCACCGCATTAAAGAATTTGACCTTTTGTAACCCAACATCTCTAGCCACCATAGGTCTGTAAGCCTGAATGTCACCTCTCCTACTTTATTCATCTCCAATATGACCCCAAATTATAAAATTATCTCTAAATATAGGTCAGACTTTGCATGTCCTTTTATACTCCACAGTCTCTAGCACAGTGGAGCCTGGTTGATCAAACAGGGAAGGACCTCGAAGTTAGTCAAATATAAGTGGAAAACCTATTAAGCATTTACAAATGATGTGGCCTTGGGCAAGTAATTTAACTTCAATTACTCTCCTAACACACTCTATAAAATAAGGCTATTGCCTAATTTTCAAGTGAGTAAAGATTAGAGTTAATAAATGAAAAGAGATGTAAATGTTCATAGCAGTTACATCACTGCCTAGCATAAGAACCCCTTAAAAACCTGTTTCTTAATTTGGGAAAAAGATATGACAATAGTTAGCATTTATTAAAGGATGACAATGGTTAACAGCTGCTATGTGCCAGGCATTGTTCTAACAGCTTTTCATATTTAGCCCACTTAACATATTTCTATTTTCATATGAGGAAACCGAGGCAGAGAGAGGCTAAGTAACATGCCCAAGGTTGTTCAGCTAGAAAATGGCAGAGCCAGGACTCAAATCCAGGCAGTCTGGCTGCTAAACCCTGGTTCTTAATCACAACATTAATGCTTGTTCTGCCCAGTGAGGATAAATGAGTGAAACATACAATCAAACAGGATGCTTTGGTAGGGAACAGTGTTTTTCCCCCTGAAAAATGAAAAATTAGGTTACTGTGCTTTTGTAATTAAGAGAAGTGAATATGATGTGTAAAATAAGTTATCTACACAATAATTTATGTCAGGAGTCATGCAGCAGAAACATTTCTATCCATCACATAAACTTTCATCCATCACATAAACCATATGTTTCTGTACCATTAAGACGCTTGGTTCAACAAGACCCTTTGGAGAATGAGGTTCCTTTTGTTCCCTGGGGTTCTCTTTTTATTTTTTATTTATTTGATCAATATTTGATACTAAAGTGAAGGAGTTTGGACAGGAAACTTAGATGTCATCTAGTTCAAACTCCTTGATTTACACATGAGAAAACTGAGACAGAGGGAAATGAAGATCTCCCCATATCACATAACTGGCTAAAGGGAGTATGCTAGGTAAAACCATGATGTCCTGACTTCTGGTCTACCAGAAAGTGTTCTTTTTTTCTACCCAACTGATTCCTGATTTAAAGGCTAGTATGCATGTGCTGATCTCCCCTCAGTGGGAGGGGCATGGACGTTGGGAGTGGTCTCTATTCACAACAAATTAAAAATCGGTAATCAGCAGTATAATGGGTTGTGTTAGAAAGTAAACTAAGGCCCAATAAAATATTTAAGAGTTTATTTGAGCAGTGATTCCTGAACTGGGCAGCTCCAAGCCAGAAGTGACTAGGGAGCTCCACAGATCTCTCTGTGGAGAAGCTTTCTAGGACATGAGGAGGAGGCTTTTTAGGACAAACAGGTAAAAGCAAAGATAATATTTCATTGGTTACAGTTATACAGTTGCCTTATTTGGTCTATCCCATGAGGAAGTCCTAGTTATATAATTATGTTTTTGTTGGCTGCTTCTGATTGGTTGAGCTTAATTTCTATGTTTCTTTAATATAGGCATTTACAAGAAATAGCACAAATAAAGTTTCAGACATGCTTGCGAATCAAACAAGGTTAATGTTACTTAGGAGGCCCAACTGGCTCTGCCAGCTCAAGGATACTTCTGGCCTGGTCTCCATTTTTACATGAACAGTTGCATAAACAAACATAGAGTACCTGAAACAACGGAGGTGATCATTCTGCCTACCGAATGTTGGCCAGGCCAAGCTTGGAGTGTTGCTCTTATTCTTAGGGGGATTATTACTAAGTAATCTCATCTGTAAACGGGATTACAATCCACAAACTAACCTTGTATATGCTTCCATTCCTTCGCCCAACCCAGTCCCACACTCCAAGGTTTTTCCTTTGCTTATAAGGGGGTAGTCACCCTTTCTTATTTCGACCTTCCAAACATTCTGGGAGTTTTCCTCCTTTAGGCCAACTACAGCACAGAGGAGCGCTTCCTCCTGCTGGGTTTCTCCGACTGGCCCTCCCTGCAGCCGGTCCTCTTCGCCCTTGTCCTCCTCTGCTACCTCCTGACCTTGACCGGCAACTCGGTGCTGGTGCTGCTGGCGGTGCGCGACCCGCGCCTGCACACGCCCATGTACTACTTCCTCTGCCACCTGGCCTTGATGGATGCGGGCTTCACCACGAGCGTGGTGCCGCCCCTGCTGGCCAACCTGCGCAGACCAGCGTTCTGGCTGCCGCGCAGCCACTGCACGGCCCAGCTGTGCGCATCGCTGGCTCTGGGTTCGGCCGAGTGCGTCCTCCTGGCGGTGATGGCGCTGGACCGCGCGGCCGCAGTGTGCCTCCCGCTGCGCTATGCTGGGCTCGCCTCCGCGCGCCTATGCCGCGCGCTGGCCAGCGCCTCCTGGCTAGGCGGCCTCTCCAACTCCGTTGCGCAAACCGCGCTCCTGGCTGAGCGGCCGCTGTGCGGGCCCCGCCTGCTGGACCACTTCATCTGTGAGCTGCCGGCGTTGCTCAAGCTGGCCTGCGGAGGCGACGGAGACACCACCGAGAACCAGATGTTCGCCGCCCGCGTGGTCATCCTGCTGCTGCCGTCTGCTGTCATCCTGGCCTCCTATGGTGCCGTGGCCCGAGCTGTCTGTTGCATGCGGTCCAGCGGAGGCCGGAGGAGGGCGGTGGGCACGTGTGGGTCCCACCTGACAGCGGTCTGCCTGTTCTACGGCTCGGCCATCTACACCTACCTGCAGCCCGCGCAGCGCTACAACCAGGCACGGGGCAAGTTCGTATCGCTCTTCTACACCGTGGTCACACCCGCTCTCAACCCGCTCATCTACACCCTCAGGAATAAGGAAGTGAAGGGGGCGGCGAGGAGGCTGCTGTGGAGTCTGGGGAGAGGCCAGGCTGTACAGTGAGTAGGTTGGGGAGGGGAGAAAGTATTAAGCCAAAACCCAAGGATGGAAATACCCATTAGTGAGTCAGTTTAGACTTCAGACTGTTCATTTTTGTATGATAATCTGCAAGATTTGTCCTAAGGAGTCCAATGGGGGAAATGTTTTCCTCCCGTGTGGAATGTTTAGTTCTTGAGGGAAAATTCCTAAATCCTCTATATACACAGGTTTAGGAAAGGAAAACCTACCCCTCACGACTCCATGTGCAGGTAAGATGATGGACGTGATGACTGCCTTTAGCTTCCTCCCTATCTGATGGAAGACCGTGAAGACCTCTTGGTCTCTGCCATCAGAAGTCTCAAGTTAACAAGAAAATCATAGTCCCTACTCTGCAGGAGAGGGTCATCCAGAAAAAGAGACCATGGACTCTCTTCTCGGAAACCAGTCCAACCTAGTGCAGACCTTGCCAGGGGACCAGTGCCCTCCCCGGGGCATTTCACCCATAAGTGTGATGAGGAAAGCCCATACGTGGTGGTGAATTTTGCTGAGTGGGGTCAAGATGGGAAACCCTCCTGCAGGAGTTGGTTCTTGAACAAGTTTTAAAGAAACAAGGAACTAGGAAGAGTGTGGAAGAAGGCGGGCATGTCTCAGGCTGTGAAAAAAACTCACAGGTGATCAATAGTGAGACATGAGAGAGAGAGAGAGAGCAAGAAAGAGAGTCAGAAAGAGGAGTAAATGGAGGGAGGAAGATGGAGGAAGGGACTCAAGTTCTCAAGACAGGAACAGGGATCTACTCATGAAAAAAAAAGCAGAGAGAAAAATGCTCAATCAACAGAACCTGAGCAGAATATTGAGGTCAATCCAGAAGCCAGCTCCTCACCCACCCTCACCCGGACTGGCACCCTCATCATGCAGAAGACCTGCTAGACCCTACAGCAGGTAGGAGAGAGGGTGGTCCACAGTCCCCCAGCTTCAGAAAGTTTGTTCTCTCCCAGTGTTCATCTACCCCTAGGAACCCCCACTAGTTACACACAATCACTAGATTCCTGTGGAAAATACCTTTCCTTGCCCACCATCATCCCCATAAATAACGACTATTTTAGTTGGATGTGGGACATAGAGAATAGGAGGGGGCATGGTGCTGGACTTCATTTCATACCAAATAGCCTTAAAGGAGAAGAGGGGGAAAGGAGCTCAATTTAGTTTCTAAAATGTTTAGAAATTTGATTATGATCATGTCAGAGCAACTAATTCATTTTAAAATAAATCATTTCACTATGCTCTGTAAGTAGAAATTTGATTTGGTTCAACCATTATTGAGTGATATAAATAAAGCACTGGGCTTAACAAAGACAGAAATACAGACATCAGTAGAACATGGATCCCAACCTAAAACTTACTCTCTTGTCAAAAATGAAAGGAGATAGGAGTTTTTCCATAAATAACAAGGTATATCAAGAAAGAATTAAATTGCAAGCTGGCTTTGAATGCTCTATTTTGCCTTAAAATTTTATTTACTAGTCTCAGTAACACACTATTAAAAATCCTGCCACTTAATTAATTGTTTTAGAATCAAAGAAACATAGAGCTGGACAATATTCTTCATCCTACCCATCCCACCCAAATCTTACTCCACTCATCTCATTCTCATTAATTTTGGGAAATCATCAAAGGATGTGGTTGTTGATTAAGAGATTAAAAGAAATAAGCTTTTTGGCCCTTGCCAACACCCCATCCCCAGGGTGGTCACCCTGCAATACAATAAGATGTCAGGAAGAGTAAGTTGCCCTTTCTGATGCCATAATCTGCCATCATCTTCCCATCTTCCAGCCTCTTTCCATTGCAATTCACAATCTGGGTCTCAGGGGTTACACCCGTCTTGGTCTCGATCATTGCTTTCACTTGTGCCACTGAGCTGGACCTTCGCACCTGAAGGAGATGTCTCTGCCCCTCATCAACTGACTCCACAAGATACAAGAGCAGCTCCTCATCATTGGGCTTCACCACTTTCAGGGTAAGGTGGATGGTCTTCTCCTTGTCAATGCCATAAGATGAGAGCCTTCTCCGTGGCTTTAGGATCTTGGAGCCCAGCAAAAGAACCTGGTCCTGCACAGGAACCTTGGTCTTAGACCGGATGTGTTCACTGATTTTTTTCACGCTGTCATATGGGTTGGCATCAAAGGTCATTAAATCCCATTCCTTGGAACGAACATGCACCTGGGAAGTGAAAGCCACACGACAGTTGCCTAGGATGCCTGCCTCACTTTACATTTCTGCTCCCCACCACAATGGCTCCCACCCTTCCACTGTTTATCTGGTCCTCTAGCTCCTGTTCAGTAGCCAGTGTCCCTCTCTTTCTTGGAACTTCTCCTTTGGAATTACCAAGTTGCAACACAAATAAGAAAATTTGTCCCATTCCTTTGTAATCACACCTTTTTTTTCAATCTTGAGAATGAAAAATAAAATCCTGAGCCCCCAACCAATTGAACAGACCCTCTCTTGCTCAGGGGGACCCTAGAGAAATTTTAAGAACTTAGTCACTGGGCCAAGGGCAGTGGCTTATACCTGTAATCCCAGAACTTTGGGAAGCTGAGGCAAGCTGATCACTTGAGGCTGGGCGTTCGAGACCAGCCTGGCCAACTTGGTGAAACCTCATCTCTACTAAAAATACAAAAATTAGCCAGGCGTGGTGTTGAGTCCCTGTAATCCCAGCTACTCAGGAGGCTGAGGCATGAGAATCATTTGAACCCAGAAGGCAGAGGTTGCAGTAAGTGGAGATGGCACCACTGCACTCCAGCTGGGGCAACAGAGTGAGACTCTGTCTCAAAAAGATAAATAAATAAAATACCTCAGTCATGATGAAACAGGAGGCTGGACATGCCTCATTATATCTTCTCCCTTTTGCAGTTTAGACACAACTGACCAGCAACGTTAGAGATTATAAGACTGAAAGAATGGATTATTGGTGGCAATAAGATTTTTGTGGCAAATTTTAAACAAGACCTGAGGCTATAATAGGCAAGAGTTAAGTCATGCATCCCTACACTTAAAGAATAAACTATGTTCTAACTGCCACAAAGTTGTTTTCTTTTTTCTCTAGCAGCTAAACAAGCACTGGCCTCGAGAGGAACAATATTAAAACAATTACAGCTCATCCACATGCTAACTGACCCCCTGTTCCTCAAGCCATAACTACAGTTTTAGTTGGACAAATGACTGATTTCAGTAATTTTCTCCTGATAAGAGACCACTGACCATGGACTGGTTCTGGCTAGTTTACAGAAGCTGCACATTTGAATGCCTTTGTGTCCCTGCTTCACCTTTTCATGTATAAGGCCTAACTGTAATGCAATTAAATGTTAAGTCTCCACCTCAGAGTGACCATGGGTGGTATATAACATGCAAGCTTATTCAACATGCATGCATTAGGACCCCCTTCATGAATATTCATTGCCTCTGTCGTAACCTATTGGATATGTATACTTAGCAAACCCCTTCAGCATAAATTCCTGTATCACTTTCCTCCTACAAAGCTTGCTTTTGGTTTTCAACCAGAAGCTGAGCTTCCCAGCTTGTCAGAATGGCTACCTTGCAGACTATAACCCTTCATAAGAAATAAAGTCTCCTTTCTAAATGTATAAATTGTGTAATTGTTTTTAGTTGACAATTTTTTACTTCCTTTTTTCTGTGCATTTCAATAGATGTAAAAAACATACTTTTTATTCATCTTGAGATGTAATTAAAGATTTTCTACCTTATTTACCTGCCTCTCCTATCCAGACAAAGTTTGTCAAATGTCAAAAAGTAAATACAGAGCTTCAAAAGATGTACACCAGACTCTAAAAACAACTGTCAAAGAGAATTTCTAAAATATGACAGCCTCATAAGATATAGCAATAGGATACCCTCTGTCAATACTTCAGAAGGAAATCCTGGGTAGGACACATAATCACTGAACTGTTAGTTTTTTTTCAAATATCCCACTGCTTTATAATAATAACTTACATATTACAGTGACACTATGTTCAGTGTTTCTTGTTAATTTATATTTATTGTGTTTTTATATCTACCTAATATAGAATACGATCTCCTTTGATTAGACTAGGGCCTCACTCACAGAAGATAGGGACTATGTCTAAGTCTTACTTCAATAGCTGGAAAACCCTAAAAGACTGGAAAACTCACTCCCAATGGCCACTTGAAAGCCTGAGAAGACCTCCCTCATACTCCATTCAGAAATATTTTCCCAATCTAGATATTGCAGACATTTCTTCACTGGAGGATCTGTGTTAAGCATTGCCTTAATTCCAGGTTCTCTCCATAGTGCATATTTTCTTATATAATGTAATGTGTTAGATCATTAACAACTTCAGATAAATGAGTTTTGTGAAGCTGTCCTTTGAAAGAAAAGAGAAGATTAAGTTTAAGAACCCTAAAAAATGTTTCCATAATTTCAAATCTCACCAGCCCTGTGGAACACAAAGCTCACCCCCACTTTTTTTTCTACCATTTATCCCTAAGAGTAGCTAGTCCAATGTTTGATTTAAAAAAGAACACAGAAGCCAGATAACCAGCTTCTCTTCAGACAATCCCTCTTCCCATTCTGCAAATGTCAATGCCAGTCTCTTCCCCTTAAGGATGCCTGCCTAGCCACCCAGAGCCCTGAGTACTGTCCATCTCCCATTTCTAAGATCTCTCCCCAACTCTTGAAAGTGCTTTTCCTTTCCCCATCCGCTTTATCAAATCCCAGCTTACACAGAGGCAGGAAGCATTAGGAGCCATCTCTGCAGTCAAGGGGCCAGAAACCAGAGACAGAAAAAGGATTTTGCATCCAGCTTATATACCAGCATTGAATTGGAAATCCCCTGCCTGGATTGCTGTGTTTGTCCAGCTTTGCTGTGCCCTTTGTTCTTGCATGCTCCTGTGAATTTTCTTTCACTTTTGCTGGGCAGGAGTTAATAAACAAAGAATGCTTTCTGATTACGTACTTCTCCCCTCAGGCAATCTATTTGCAATCCTCATTCCAAACATGGGATGGTCTTTCTGTGTTGAAAATTTTTCCCTGATTAACAATCCACCTCTCCTCTCCCAGTCCTGACTTATTACTGTCCGTCCTGTGGCCTGGGCCCTCACTGGCGTGAAGACCTGTAATGCTTGCTGAACCTCTCATGCTGCTTTTAAGAGCACCCCATTACTCAGGGGCCGTCCTAAGAACGAGAGCACCCAGGCAGGATACGGCAGTCAGCATTGTGTAGAGTGCTGTGACTGTGAGCCTGACATGGCTAGTCTGGCAGAAGGTATAAAACATGCCTTAAGAAGACATAGGAGAAATAACCTCAGACAGAGGAGATACGAGTTAGAGTCCCAGGAGGGTCACTTGCTACATTACCTTGGACAAATCTCCTTAGATGTTGGTTTCCCAGTCTATAAAATGAGATGACTGGAAAAGATTCCTAAGTGTCTTCCAGGCTCAGAAAACTTTGCTTGTAAAATTCCCTTTGCAAAATAACATTGGATTTCTGGGTCTTGAGCTCTCCAACATACTTCCTACCCTGTCCCAGAACCTGCAAACCAAATCCACTACTTGAGAACAATCCTAAGCCAACAATTAAATGCTGACTCCCCTCTTCAACACACAAAGCAATCAACATCCACTCTCACACTGCGGCACCTCTATTTCTCTACCTTTACTCCTGGATGCACCTCACCACCGTGATCTCAGACAAACCTAAAGGTGCCACTCTCTCCCTCGCCCTTGAGACTTAAATGGAGACAAGAAAGGTGTGCCTGTCCCCGGGAAGTTTACTCCATCACTCTGATTCTCCTCGTATCCCAAATTAACTACTGCTCTCTCCCAAACTCTCAGGGCATTACCATGGAACGAGTTTTTAAAAGCTTTTTTTTTTTTTGGAGTGGAGTCTCACTCTGTTGCCCAGGCTGGAGTGCAACGGTGCAATCTGAGCTCACTGCAACCTCCGCCTCCCGACTTCAAGTGATTCTCCTGCCTCAGCTTCCCGAGTAGCTGGGATAATAGGCAGCTGCTAATTTTTGTAATTTTAGTAGAGACATGGTTTCACCATGCTGTCCAAGCTGGTCTCAAACTCCTGATCTCAGGCAACCTGCCCACCTTGGCCTCCCAAAGTGCTGGGATTACAGATGCGAGCCACCATGTCCAGCCTAAAAGTATGTTTTCAAGGGCTTCAAATCTTTTCAAAGTAGGAAGCTCTTTAAAATGCCAAGTTATCATCTCTGTTTGCAGAGGCATTTACTGTACCTTCACTCACTGACAGATCGCAAATGACCCCATCTTATTCTAGGAGGTTCTGTCCTGGAGAATCGAATTTACAGAAGTGCTGGATTGATGCAGAGTAATGAAATGCAACAGCTCATTTCTCTACTTCAAAAGCTTACTATAAATCATGTTCTTCTATATGAAGCTTTTATTAGTTAATAAAATTGAAAACATTAATTATTATTTAAATGCATTTTGTGGAGTAGACATAATTTTTAATACACAGGCAGGATAAATATAAAGCAGAAGAGTGCCTAATGGAATACATTAGGAACCACTGGCCTCTGCTATTCTCCTTTCAGATCTTTCTCCAGGTCCCTGTGGCCCCTTTGTGTCTAGAAACCAATGTTCTGACCTTTGGCTGCTACACAGCAGATAAGGGCTGCCCTTCATCCGTTGTCCAATGGGATTTAGAGATTCTGAAACATTACCAGTGGCCAATGTCAGATCAGGTTCAGGGTGATCAGGAAACAGAAAGTCCTGCAGGATGGCAGGGGTGGGGGAAGTACCTGGAAAAAGAGAAAGGAAAAGCTGTACAAACTCAGACTTGAGTAAACTGCTCTCGCTTTTCAAACTTTGCACTCACTACTTTCTTAGATCTTCATGTTATTTCCAGGAAGACAAGAGGAAGAGAAGATGGTTAAAAGCTGCTTAAAATTAGGTCACTATCTTCTCATACCCTTTCCCACTTTCCTTCTTCCTCAGTACCTACACTATCTTGGTCCCAATGTCTGCACCAAGTATCAGGAGCAACAAGGAACCTTGGCCAGAGGCTGGCTCCAGGAGGAGAAGCCAGGATGACATTTCTCAGGAAAGATATTTGTTGAAGCCACCCAGATCTATAACCACAGTGCCAACCTCAGCTGTAGATCTATATATCTAGCTGTGTCTGTGTCTATGGGGATTCTCGTTCCTTGAATTTCCTGCATATCCTTGAACATCCCAATCTGTCTGCCATCTCCATGCCACTGAGCATGCCTTTTCCTCCAACTCTATCCCCACCGCCATGAATTTATAAGAACACACGGTGTAAACAGCATCTTCGTCAAAAAGCCTTCCCTAACTCTCTTCCTCCCATCCTGGGTTATGTGCCGATCTTCTGTCCTCTACGCTTCCTTCAAACGCCTCCCAGAGCGTGTTTCTTCAACAACAGCATCGTCTGCTTGTCTGTAATCTTTAGAAAACAGTGGGAATCTTGAGGATCGTGATTGTGTCTTAATTAACTTGTATCTTTAGCACTGGTCCAGCATGCTGTCTGGCACAGGAAATAATTTATAAATGTTTACTAAATGCACAAATGAATTAATAAATGAATGAAAAGTACGTAAATAACAAAAAAGGAAAAGTAATATTTAGTGAGTAGTTAAATTTCAAGAACTGAACAATTTATTATTAAATGTTACCTTATTTACTGTTTCAGCATTTTAATGAAGTAAGTACAGGTGCTCCTTAACTTATGATGGGGTTACATCCCAGTAAACCCATTGTACACTGAAAATATCCAAAATCAGAAATGCATTTAATACACTTAAACCACCAAACATCATAGGTTAACCTAACCTGCCTTAAACATGCTCAGAACACTTATATTAGCATACAGTTGGACAAAATTATCTAACAAAAAGCCTATTTTCTACTGAAGTGTGAAATATCTCATTTAAGTTATTAAATACTGTACTGAAAGTGAAAAGCAGACTGATTTATGGGAACTTGAAGTAGGTTTCTACTGAATACGTATTGCTTTGGCATCACTATTAAATAAAAAAATCGTAAGTAGAATCATTGTAAGTAAGGAACCACCTGTATTAGTATCCCTGTTAATAAGCAAGGAGCTACCTCATCCACAATCATATTAGTAGTAGCTGGTAAGCAAGGGTTCAAACGCTAATCTGTATTTCTATAGTCCTTGTATTCTTCCCATATTATTATATTCTTTCAGTGGGAAAAGGCGAGGAGAAAAGTGCTACTGGAGTTGGGTATTTCCAGCATGGGGTTACTGTGAGGGCAAATCTAATATACTCTCAGAAAAAAACTAATTCAGGGGATTTCCTACCCAGAGAGGACCTGGATTCCGGGAAATAGTGCCCTTTCAAGAAGACATATGAACAACAAATCTGAACTCTGACCTCTCTCTCTCTACTGTTCCCTTCCTATGAGAAATTCCCTCCCCGCCCAAAGCCAGGGCCAAGACTGTCCCAGACACCCTGGTGCCCCTTTGCTGACCACAGGCAGGATTTCTTCTTGGGACCTGGCCTCCTTGCTTCTTACCCAGTGTCAATCTGACTTTTTTCTCTCTCTTTATGTTACAATAAGTTATTTCAGAGACAGATCTCTTTTAATTTGCTGTATTAGTCTGTTTTGCATACTATAAAGGAGTACTTGAGGCTGAGTAATTTATAAGGAAAAACAGTTTAATTGGTTCATAGTTCCACCAACTGTACAAGAAGTATGGCACCAGCATCTGCTTCTGGTGAGGCCTCAAGAAGCTTTTACTCACAGTGGAAGGTGAAAGACAGCAGGCGTGTCATGTGGCGAGAGAGGGAGGTAAGAGACAGTGGGAAAAATGCCAGGCTTTTTTAAACAACCAGCTCTCATGTGAGCTAATGGAGTGAGAACTCATTCATTACAATGATGACAGCCCCAAGCCATTCATGAGGGATCTGCCACCACAAGCCAAACACCTCCCAGTAGGCCCATTTCCAACACTTGGGGTCACATTTCAACATGAGATCTGGAGAGTACAAACATCCAAACTACATCATTTACCCCTCTGACAAGTTCAGAAAACCAGCTAAAGTGTCAGAGGTGTCTGAATGAGAGCAACTCCATCTTGAATAGGGGCTGGGTAAAATAAGGCTGACACCTACTAGGCTGCATTCGCAGGAAGTTAGGCATTCTAAGTCACAGGATGAGAGAGGAAATCAGCACAAAGTACAGGTGATAAAGACCTTGCAAATAAAAGGAAGCAGTAAAGAAGCCAGCCAAAACCCACCAAAACCAAGATGGCAATGAAAGTGACCTCTGGTCATTCTCACTGCTCATTATATGCTAAATAAAACATTAACTTGCTAAAAAATATTCCCACCAGGGCCATGACAGTTTACAGATGCCATGGCAATGTCCAGAAGTTACTCTGTATGGTCTGAAAAGAGGAGGAGCCCTCAGTTCCAGGAATTGCCCACTTCTTTCCTGGAAAACTCAAGAATAAGCCATCCCTTGTTTAGTGTATAATCAAGAAATAACCATAAAAATAATCAAGCAGCAGCACTCAGGCTTGCTCTGCCTATAAAGTAGCCATTCTTTTTT
Source organism: Rhinopithecus bieti (assembly GCF_001698545.2). Taxonomy (NCBI): domain Eukaryota; kingdom Metazoa; phylum Chordata; class Mammalia; order Primates; family Cercopithecidae; genus Rhinopithecus; species Rhinopithecus bieti. Next base: position 407,914 of record NW_016804706.1, read on the forward strand.
CCCTTTACTTTCTTAATATGCTTGCTTTGGGTTTATTCTATGGATTCACCCTGAATTCTTTCTTATGCAAGATCCAGTAACGCTCTCTTGGGGTCTGGGTCAGGATCCCTTTCCAGTAACAAAAGTAAAAGATGATGGTATGGAGATCTTGCCAAGTTATAAAACAATTGTTGCAGTTATCTACGAGTGTCCCAGTGTGGCCCTGGCTGACGGGATGCTCTTGGGCCTGTCACTGCCCCCATTGAGGCCTACTTGGAACAGAGGTCTCTTTCTAGTCTCTTTAATAACGTCCATGAAAGAGTTTCTAAACTGCTTTGAGACCTAGAATATCGCTTCAAAAATGCCAACCAAACTCAGTCAGAAAGTTACTGTGAATTCTCATTTATTGGTGATTGGGAAAAAAGTCTACACTCAAAGAAGAACAGTTTGAAAATACCTATCAAAATTTAAAATGGACATACCAAACCAAGACAACCAAATGCCTATCAGTGTTAGGGAAATAGGTAACCAAATTGTAGAATATCATAAGCAGCATAAATAGGATTATCCCTGTGAACAACAATGTGGATGAATGTGCTAGAACGTATTGAGTGAAAAATGTTTTAGAAACAAATGCGTATTCTGCAGTGCTGCAAAGAAATAGCACTCAGACATAAATTTAATTTTCTCAGCAAGGAATTTTTACTTCTATAGAAGGGTGAGACTCGCAAATTGAGTAATGGCAAGAGCACACCTGGACAAGGGAGGGGAAGGAGTTCTTATTCTTGAGACAGGTAGCCCCTACTGCTGTGTCGTTCCCCTAGTGGCTAGGTTTGGACCGCACAATCTAAGCTAATTCCGATTGGCTATTTTAAAGAGAGCAGGGGTATGAGCCGGAGTGGCATGGTGGGTAGTTTGGCAGGAAGGGTGGTTACAGAACAGGTGACTCAGGATGATTCAAGTCAAAGCAGGTGGCCAGGGGTGACTCAGGATGGAGCAGGTGACCAGAGGAACAGATGTGAACTACTGATAAGAACTGATAGGAAAGTTGTTTACTGAAACTAGCGGCAAGAGGGTGAAGAGAACCCGGAAGTTCAACTTTAAAATCGAGAATCAAAGAGTAAAGAGCATCTTGGAGTTCAGTATATCTAATAAAAGCAAGATGAATAAGACTACATAAAGTATGATACTCTCCATAAATCTCAAAAGCAAGCAAAACTACACAGTGAGACGAGAAAAAGAGGAACTACTTTGAAATTCAGGATATGTCTGCTTTTTAACAAAAATGAAGCCCAATCTAAATGCTGATATGAGCTACTTGAAGGAGATTTTCAACAGGAAGTAAGAGGGCATTAGAAGGCCTGATATTATTTCATCTTGCCATATTCAGAATCTGAAATTTAACCAAGAGAACTTAATGTTTGTTAAAGAAATGTATTACTTGACAGACATACTGTATATTCACTTTATTAAAGGTAAAGTAATATTATCTAAAACAAATGTTCCAAAGAAAAATAAACATAAGCAAAACTGAATATAGTATCTAGAACTACATATGTAAGCAATACGGCTGTTATAAAAATGTAAAAACCATTAAGTGTTCATATTGCTACTATTACGCTTTATAGTGTTACATTATATTATTCTACATGCGTTACATTTATTTATCTGTGGTATCAGAGATTATAATAAAATATAATTTAAAACTTTTCATTTATAGCTCAGAATTGCTGAGCTATCCTCTAGCTCAGCAATTCTGCTTCTAGGAATTTATCCTATTAGTACACTTTTTTTTTTTTTTAGAAGGAGTTTCACTCTTGCCTCCCAGCCTGGAGTGCAATGGCACGATCTCGGCTCTCTGCAACCTCCGCCTCCTGGGTTCAAGCGATTCTCCTCCCTCAGCCTTCTGAGTAACTGGGATTGCAGGCATGCGCCACCATGCCTGACTATAATTTCTTATTTATTTATTATTTTTATTTTTAGTAGAGATGGGGTTTCAGCATGTTGGTCAGGCTGGTCTCGAACTCCTGACCTCAGGTGATCCGCCTGCCTCAGCCTCCCAAAGTGCTGGCATTACAGGTATGAGCCACCATGCCTGGCCCCATTAGTACACTTATGTATGTGTGGAATAAGCCATGTACAAGAATATTCATGTGAAATAACTATTGGCAATGGAAATAAATGGGAACAACACTTATCAATAGACAAATAAATGCTGGTGTATACAGTTGAATTAAATGTAAAAGCCAAGTTGCAAAATATATGTATAATATTTTGTTATTTAGAAAGGAAGAAAATATACACATATGCTAAAATGTGCATACAACATCTCTGTGAGGAGACACTGACTCTGCAAAGAGCAACTGAGTTGCCTGAGGAACAGGAATGAGAAGTGGACTATTTATTATACGTCTTATCTTATTATTGCTGTTATTTTCTAGTTTTGCAACCATGCTTGTTTTACACATTCAGATACGCAGATAATATGGGAAGGGATAGTATTTTTTTTATATGGTCATCAGCTCAGAATGGAGCTGGCTATAAGCTATACACCAATGGGAACCAGTTTCAGTGCTCATCACTAGTTGACAGGCAAAGGGCCATGAAAAGTTGGTGGCTATAGTAAGTTAACTATTGTGATTCTGTGCCTTCCCTACTCCCCAGAATTTATTTTCCACTAATATTTTACATACCGCAAAACTTGGAAACATTGATAATATAGCCCATAATATATCTGAAAGCAAAGAAATTTATAATTAGCTAAAATCAGAGACCAAACCTAACGAAAAAAAAAAAAGTAATTCTGAGACAATTGCTGAGTCTGGTACTTGGGTCTGATGTCGATGTGCAAAAATTGTCTGACCTGACAAAGCAACTGGAATAACTAATGCAGTCATAGGTGCAGGATGATGTGTTGACCAACGGCCCATATCCACTTTGTAGCAGTCAGGCCATCTTGGAGTGAATCTAGGCTCTGCCTCCTACTTCCCATGCAACTTATTTGGTACTTTCTTCTGTCAGCTGGGGATTTCGGATTTCACTTAAGATTAGGCTGTGCTACCATTAACAGAGACCTGAAAATAATGTGGCTTTAACTGAAACCCCAAAAGGACCAGACTTTAGAAGTCAAAATCACAACCAAGGCTTAAGGAATTCGCCCTAGAACCAAGGAAAAACTGCAATGATCCATTCCAGCAAAATGTAAAGTCAGTTTTTCAGAAGTTCAAAGTGATCAGTGGGTAATATATCTGCTTATTAAACAAGATTCAATATGCTTCAGAGAAAGATAATAGAATACGAAATAGATAAAGATAATAGAATACGAAATCTCTGTAACATATTACATCATCAAGTGTAAAACAGGAAATTACCAATCATGTGAAGAAACAGAAATATTAGACAAATAGTTTTAAATCTTCAATAAAAGCAAACCCAAATGCCACCCAAACGTTAGAATTATCAGATGGAGACTTTAAGATCACTATAGTATTTTAAAGAATCCACAGGGAAAGATTTATACAATGGGTAAAAAAATGATGAATTTTAGGAGAGAGATGTAGAAACTGCCATTTTAAAAAGCCAAACGGAGCCGGGCGCGGTGGCTCACGCCTGTAATCCCAGCACTTTGGGAGCCCGAGGCGGGCGGATCACGACGTCAGGAGATCGAGACCATCCTGGCTAACAAGGTGAAACCCCGTCTCTACTAACAATACAAAAAACTAGCCGGGCGAGGTGGCGGGCGCCTGTAGTCCCAGTTACTCAGGAGGCTGAGACAGGAGAATGGCTTAAACCCGGGAGGCGGAGCTTGCAGTGAGCTGAGATCTGGCCACTGCACTCCAGCCTGGGCGACAAAGCAAGACTCCGTCTCAAAAAAAAAAAAAAAAAAAGAGCCAAACGGAAACGCTGGACCTGAAAAATACAATATAGTTGACCCTTGAACAACAAGGGTTTGAACTGCATGGGTCCATTAAATGTAGATTTTTTTTCAGTAAATATACTGGAAAATTTTTTGTACATTTGTGACAGTTTGAAAAAACTCGCAAACTTCATAGCTTAGAAATATCAAAATAATTAAGAAACAATTAGTTATATCATAAATGCATAAAATACATGTAGATACTAGCATACTTTATCATTTACTATAAAATATACACGAATCTATTATAAAAAGTTAAAATTTATTAAAACACACACAAATACTTATAAACAATCATAAAATGCAGTATTAAATCAAAACTGCATAAAATTAGTCATAGTACATATTGTCCTACTATAATAATTGTGTAGCCAGCTCCTGTTACTAAGGGTGAGCTCAAGTGTTGGGAGTATGGGATTAAAATACCATGTAATACTAATCATTCCCATGTGAGTAGTTCATCTTCTCTTTAGGAAAAAGTGATGTCTCACGGTTCTTGTGGTTGTTCTGTTTTTGTTTTGTTTGTTTGTTTGTTACAGAGTTTTGCTCTGTCATCTAGGCTGGAGTGCAGTGGCACGATCTCGGCTCACTGCAACCTCTGCCTCCTGGGTTCAAGTGATTACCCTGCCTCAGCCTCCCAAGTAGCTGGGGTTAGAAGCATGCATCACCACGCCTGGCTAATTTTTGTATTTTTAGCAGAGACGGGGTTTCACCATGTTGGCCAGGCTGGTCTTGAACTCCTGACCTCAAGTGATCCACTCCCGTCGGCCTCCCAAAGCGCTGGGATTACAAGTGTGAGCCACCGCGCCCAGGATCTTGTGTATTTTTAATTGTGTTTAGTGCAATTCCATAAAGCTTGAATAACACCATGAGACCCATATAGTGATGCTATATGCTATATATAGTGATGCTATATCCTGGGAGAACTTATAAGTTCTTAAGTTATAAGTCCTTAAGAACTTATAAGTTCTTATAAGAACTTATAACTTCTTAAGTTATAAGTTAAGTTCTTCTTATAAGAACTTATAAGTTCTTAAGTTCTTAAGACCCATAAGTTCTCCCAGGAGACAGAGAAAAGTCATAACATTACAGGAAAAAGTTGAATTGCTTGATAGGTGCTGTAGATTGAGGTCTGCTGCTGCAGTTTCCTGCCATTTCTGACTGATGATTCATCTTCTTAAGAGATGACACAAACTTACATAATGATACAGTATTTTACTGTCAGTGTATTTTCTCTTCCTTATAATTTTCTTAATAACATTTTATTTTCTCTGTCTCACGTTATTGTAAGAATGCAGTATATAATACATACAACATACAAAATATGTGTTAGTTAATTGTTTATATGATCTGTAAGGCTTCTGGTCAACAGTAGGTTATTAGTAGTTAAGGTTTACATGAGTCAAAAGTTATTCATGGATTTCCAAATGTGTATGAGGGGATCAGCACCTCTAACCCATGCATTGTTCAAGGGTCGACTGTATATGATTTTCTGGTAAAAAGAACCAGGAGTCCTTGGAGAGATGGTTGATCCCAGAGAGAGGAAAGAGAACATACAAGATAACCCTGGAATACTGTATGGTGCCAGAAACTAAAGAAGTGATTTAAAAAAAAATGAGGACATACCAAAAAATTCACAGTAATCAAGTTAAAGGATTTCCCCATAGCCAAATCTGGGAAAATTTAAGCAGCAAACAAAATAATGAGAATAATGGAGAAAGAATAAAATAAACATCCAGGAGTCATTGCTGGATATGAATAAAGAAAATAAACAGTAAATGAATAGGAGGAGAGAAACAGCTCTTACAGAATTCAAAATAACAAACATAGGAGATATGATGAGAGTTATCACTACGCAAACAGCCCAATAGTAATTGTTACAGTCAAAACTCATTTGTGGATGCTAAAATTAGTAGGCAAAACTATAATGTGTAAAAGATACTTGCACAATCTCAAAGTATTACCATAAATACTTATTATATTACTTTATTATATTATTATAAGATATGACTACAGTTTTAATAAGACAAATAGCACAGTTTAAAAATTGAAAAATAATTTAAATAAAAGACAGGTAAGGACCAATAAAGCACATGATAAGATATTTAACACCATTAACCACCACAGAGCAAACTGAAACGACTTGAGGGAGCACTTTGCAGCCGACAGAATGCCTAAAACCAAGAGATTGACAATTCCAAGCATTACCAAGGATGTGGAACATCTGGAACTCTCATTGCTGTAGGGAGCGTAAATGGCACAATCACTCTGGAAAGCAGTTTAGCAGTTTCTTATAAAGATAAACAGACATCAAATGACTCAGAAATTCCAATTCTAGGTATTTACCCAAAATAAAGAACACATGTGTTCACACAAAGATCAAAGAACTATATACAACACAACTAACTGCTCACTTCTTTTTTTTTTTTTTTTTTTTTTTTTTTTTTTTTTTTGTGACCCAGGCTATTGTGCAGTGGCATGATCATGGCTCACTGTAGCCTCGACTTCCTGGGCTCAAGTGATCCTCCCAGCTCAGCCCCACAAGTAGCTGAGACTACAGGATGCACCACCATGCCCGGTCAATATTTTGTATTTTTTTGTAGAGACAGGGTTTTATCATGTTTCCCAGGCTGGTCTCGAACTTCAGGACTCAAGTGTTCTCCCACCTTGGCCTCCCAAAGTTCTGGGATTACAGGTGTGAGCCACCACACCCAACAATTGTGGCTTCTTTCATAGCAGCCCAAAACCAGAAACAACCCAAATGCCCATCAATGAATGGATAAACTGTGGTATATTTACACAGTGAAATATTATTAGCAATAAAAAAGACCAAATTACTAATATATGAAACACTATGAATGAGTTTCCATAACAAGTTGGATAACAGAAGCCAGAAATAAAGCATGAAGGCCAGGCACAGTGGCTCATGCCTGTAATTCTAGCACTTTGGGAGTCCGAGGTCGGTGAATCACTTGAGCCCAAGAGTTCAAGACCAGTCCAGGCAACATAGCAAGACCCTGTCTCTACAAAAGTACAAAAACTTAGCCATGTGTTGTGGCCTGCACCTGTAGTCCCAGCTACATGGGGGTTGAGTTGGGAAGATAATGAGCCCAGGAGGTTGAGGCTGCAGTGAACTGTGATCATGCCACTGCACTCTAGCCTGGGTGATAGAGTAAGACCTTGTCTCAAAATACATAAAAAAAGTAAACTTCATTGAAGTAAAAATTACAGGTAATAAAATGCACACATTTTAAGTATATCGTTCAACAAGTTTTGACAAGTGCATACACCTGGATAACCAATACCCCATTCAATATATAGAGCATGCATTTTTATTATTCTAGAAAGTTCTCCTATGCCCTGTCCCAGACAACCAGTTATCTGATTTTTATCTTGCTAGATTTGTTTTTCCTGTTGTAGGAAAGTTATATCAATGAAATCAGCTGGCATGAACGTATGAATGCTTTGTTTCTTTCTTTCTTTTTTTTTTTTTTTGGAGACAGGGTCTCACCCTGTCACCCAGGCTGGAGTGCAGTAGTGCAGTGGTGCAATCATGGCTCCCTACAGTCTTGACCTCCTAAGTATATTGAACAATATACTTAAAATATGTGCATTTTATTCCATGTAAATTGTACCTTAAAGAAGTTTATTTTATGTTTTTTTGAAACAAGGTCTCACTCTGTCACCCAGGCTAGAGTGCAGTGGCATGATCACAGTTCACTGCAGCCTCAACCTCCTGGGCTTAGATTATTTTCCCAATCAGCTCCCCAAGGAGCTGGGACTACAGGTACAGGCCACCACACACAGCTACGTTTTTGTACATTTTGTAGAGACAGGGTGTCGCTATGTTGCTCAGACTGGTCTCAAACTCCTGGCCTCAAGTGATCCACTCTTCTTGGCCTCTCAAAGTGCTGGGATTACAGATGTGAGCCGCCATGCCCAGACTCAAGTTGATTTAAAAAGCAGAAATGAGCTACTGATACATGAAACAACATTAATAAGTTGCAAAAGAATTACTCCTAGTGAAAGAATTCTGACTCAGAGGAGTACATATTGTATTATTCCATTTGTATGAAGTCCTAGAAGAGCCAGAACTGGTGATAGCAATCTTAATAGCAGTTGGCCTTGGGCAAAAATGGCAGGTATCAAGGAAACAGGCAAGGGGAAGGTTTGTAGGATGATGGAAATCTTCTGTTTCTTCATTGAAGTCATCAAAATTCATCAAAGTATATATTTCAAATCTGTGCATTTTATTGCATGTAAATTATATACAAATTTCAACAAGTAGAGAAGAAACAAGAAATAACGAAGTCTTAGATGGGTTCAAATGAGGCTTGAGAGAAAAGAATGGGACACACTCAGGAGAGGTGGCAATGAGAAAACATGACCTTGTGCTCCTCAATGACACAAAGGAGCAGAAAGTGACCTTTTTACTTACCACAGGGAGCACCAATACTGGCACGTTTCCTCTGAATCATCTCCTCCTTTCTTAATCATCATTAGCACCAGCAGCTAATTAACTGTCTGTGCGCTGTGAGGCTCTGGAGTCTTGGGAGAATTAATGAGCCATTTCTCTCCATGGGATGGGAGTCCTGGGATCCCTCCCTCCATCACTTCACCATGTTTCCTTTTCTATCTCCACTACCACTAAAAGAGATGTTAATTTACTGGACTGAAGAGGAGAGGTTATGGGCAAAGAGCAGCCTCCTGCCTCACAGGTCCAGAAGATGGATGGTGATGGGGTATAGTTTGTGCCTGACTCTAGAACCAGCCCACCTGGGTTCAAGTCTCAGCTCTAGCTATATAATTTTGAGCTAATTATTTAACCTGTCTATGTTTTAGTTTCTTCATCTGAAAATAAAGATAGACTATAGAAATAATATCTGGGTCCTACAAATGTTGTGAAGTGCTTTGAAAGGTGTGGCAGCAGCACTAGCAGTCAACATTACTACCTAAGCCCTAATCCACCACCTTTTCAAAGATGCCCAACACTCCTGACTTTGCTTGTAGGTTTCATTGTGAGGATTAAGTAGAGGCTCACTCAGTCCAGAAGCTCCTTGTCAGGGGGAAGCTCCAGCAGCAGGCAATGAGGAGATTCTGACATGATTGAGGAAAAGTTATAAGTTTATTCTTCTCCTACTGCCCATTAATGTCCACATATCGTCAATGGTAGAGCTACCCCAGGAGCACCAGATTTGGAATCAAACAGGACTCAGACTCCAGGCCCGGTCTTTATCAGCTATGTAACCTTGGGCAAGCTACTTAACCTCTGTGCAACTGTTTCTTCTTCTGTAAAAGGAAGATGACACTAACTACCTCAAAGAGTTATGAGAACCAGGTATTCAGAAAAAGTTTAGCACAGTGCCTGGTGTATAGGAAGTACACAACAGATGGTAGCTGCCGAAGTATTAACGTGGTTTACACTAATGAATTGGAGAAAAGAATTGATATTTCATTCCCTTGTAGCACCTAGTACACAACTAGGTCTTTGGTGATTAATAAAGAAATACATCCGTGAATATGAAATTAATAGGAAAAGAGTAAAGTTGTACTGGACTTTTGTTGGTGTCCAAGAAAACTAAAAAAGACCAGAAGAAAGAGAGTGAGAATAAAGACATGTTGCAAAGCACAGAACAAGAGAGAACAGAGAGTCAAAGAATTATGTAAATTGAAGAGACTGAAAAATGACATAGAGTTAAGCAATGAATTACCAATAGTATAAGAGTGTAAAGGCGGGACGCACAAAGCATATTAGAATGATGGTTGACAGATGAATAAGGAGCAGTTGACTATTTTTTACCAACACAAAGGATGTAATGTTATAAGACAATATAGGAATGATTTTATAAAAATAATAATCAAAATAGTCATTGCCTCTTCAGGAGTAGGTAGTGGGTATGATTAGGGAAGGCACACAGAAGGCTTTTAAGATTTAAACAATCTTTTGTTAAAATATTTAACAATATTTTAAGGGAAAACTTTTCTTAGAGTAAAAGAATATAGGAGGAAGGAAAAGAAAAAAAGAGACAAATATAAACAGATGAGATGGGGCTTTTAAACACACAAAAAAGAGACACTGTAATGGGGAGACACTGCCAACCTACAGCCTTTCCAGCCACCTCCCCAACAACTTGCCCAGTTCCTGCCTCTCAGCTGCCACCATCCACCCACATCTGAGTTGGCCCTGTATGCTGAAACTCTCTTTCCCTTCTCAAAAACACAGTCACCTCCTCCAGGAAGCATTCCCTGATTCACTCAACCACCCTATTTATTTTCTTTACAGATCTGTTTCTCACCTCTACCCCGCTACCCCAATATTTTTGCCTTATTTGCCTGCAATGTTTCAAGTTTTCTGCTGATGCTGAATGTACTACCCAGGGTTTTTCAACCCTGGGTAAGAAAGAAAGACTACTCTTTCTTCCAGCCCATAAGCTCCTCAACCTTGAATGACCACATTGTTCAATAATTTTAAGTAGACTCCTTAGTTCAGTGACTTAGGATAGGCTACTAAAGAGGACAGTCAGACCTGACATCTAAGTACAATATGTGACTCTCAACTGGATCCTATGTGAAAAAAAATAAATAAATACTACAAAGAATATTATTGGGACCTAGAGAAAATAGGAATATGGAATGTATGTTATAACAATATATAACAATACTGTCTCAATTTTAAGTTTATTGAATTTAATTGCTGAATAGTGTTAATTAAGATCATCTTGTAGAAAATGCATACTAACACAATAAGGAGAAAGACGCATGATGTCCACAAGTTATTCCCAAGTGACTCAGAGTAAAAATGATGATACATAAACATATTGAGCATAATGATAGTGAAAATGAGTAAAATACTAAAATTGATGCATTTGATAAAGGTTATGTAGAAGTTCTTGAAACTACACTTGCAACTTTTCTGTAAGTTTCGACTTATTTCAAAATCAAACGTTTTTAATTGCATGTGAATAAAATTAACCAAGCATTGTCAAAACAAAATTCTATTTACATGTCCCAAACTCAACATGGTATGTTTTTACTACTATATTTTATCTTACATGAAAAGGAGAGGACATTGAAATCTATTTCAGCTTTCTATTGCCAAACATCAGTTCTTCAGGATTTTTTTGCATTTATAGAACCAGAAAATAATCTTTCTGACTGACATTATATTTTTTCTTATTTTTACATATTACACATAATGGAACATTTAGGTAGGACGTTTCATTTGCAGAAGAAATATTTGTTCTTAGTTTAATAAGTCATAATTTTTTTTGCAAGACCTAAATCACCAGACTGATCTTTCTAGCGGTTGAGTCATTTCACATGCAGAAGAAATCTCCACAGTCCACATGTCTATCACTGGTCAAATCTCTTGCAAAAGTGTAAAGTAGATAGAATGTGAATGATTTGAGAAAATTTATACCAACCACTAGAAAACATGGTGAATTCTCTAGCAATGTTTGCAATCAGGAAACACACTGAACACACATTTCTTTGTATTTCCTTCCACACATAACAAAGGGAAAATTCAGTAGTAGCATAGTGATTAGAACATATAGGTGCTTAATAAATTTTTTCAAAATTAATGAAAACTAACTAGTTAGCTGATCTATGGTTTACATCAGCCGTTTTGCATTCAACCAGGAAGTCAGAGGCACCAGTGTGAGGCTCCATCCATTGTCGAGCACATTAATGGTTTCCTCACTCCCACTAGACAATGTTTGATCAGAAGGAACAGGGGATGAGAAGGAGCTGCTGGATGGTGATGAGCCTGGGAAAGGAAGGCTGGGTGAGCAGAGACAGAAGAGAGACACCCACCTACTGTGACATCACAAACACTCAGGCTGAGTTTTAATAAGACCATAGGCAGGTGGATGATTTTGTCTGTGAGGGCCTAGTGCTAATTCGACTCTCCTGTGAAGACATCTCCTACAATGAGATCCAGATGGCTGTTGCCAGTGTCTTCATCTTGGCTGTGCCTCAGCCTCATCCTTGTCTCTTATGGAGCCATTGCCTGGGCAGTGCTAAGGACTAACTCTGAAAAAGGGCGGAGGAAAGCTTTTGGGACCTATCCTCCCATCTCACTGTGGTCACCCTCTTCTACAGCTCAGTCATTGCTGTTTACCTCCAGCCCAAAAATCCTTATGCCCAAGAGAGGGGCAAGTTCTTTGGTCTCTTCTATGCAGTGGGCACTCCTTCACTGAACTCTCTCATATACACCCTGAGGAACAAGGAGGTAACCAGGGCATTCAGGAGATTGCTGGGGAAGGAAATGGGGCCCACACAAAGCTGGGGGAGAGCTGCTTAATGTGCTTTCTAAATTAAGAAGAAATTATTTATCCTTTTGTGAACAAGTTTGAGCTCCCAAGTATACTACCTTTCATACACCCATCAAAGCCTTTACAATGGGTCACAGTACATTAGTGTGTGTGTGAGAGAGAGAGAAAGAGACAGAGAAAGACTAAGAGTCAAGTAAGAGGAGGTAGGTATCTTTAATTAACATCTAAAACTCAAAAAGATTATCATACTTGCCCATTTTAATATTTAATTTCTTTATTTTTATTTTCTTTACGATTTTTTAACTGTCTTCTCCATTACAGGTTCTCCAGATACACCATGCCTATTTCTGGTTATGTAACCTCTCTCTGATTCTCATGTTGTCATATCATCACTTTATCATCACTTTTGATTTTTTTTTTTTTTTTTTTTTTTTTTTTTTTTTTGAGACAGAGTCTCACTCTGTCACCCAGGCTGGAGTGCAGTGGCGTGATCTCGGCTCACTGCAACCTCCGCTTCCCAGGTTTAAGCAATTCTCCTGCCTCAGCCTCCCGAGTAGCTGGGACTACAGGCATGCGCCACCACTCCCAGCTAATTTTTTAAGTAGAGACGGGGTTTCACCATGTTGGCTAGGCTGTTCTCAAACTCCTGACCTCAGGTGATCCACCCGCCTCGGCCTCCCAAAGTGCTGGGATTACAGGAGTGAGCCATGGTGCCCAGCCACTTCTGATTCTTACAATCTTATTTCCTTTGACATCAGGATGGTTCATCTCCACTTGCTTGAGGTGGACTGACAGAAAGCTGAAGCTCAGAGAATGTAGTAATTTCACCCAAGAACACACAGCAGTTTGTTAGACCTAAATTAAGATGCGTATCTGTTAACTTACCAAGTGAATGCAGTTGCTTTTACACCATTATAAATATACCAACATAATTAGGATTTATACCCAAATGGGTTATCAGGCAGAAAACTCTGTTTTTCCAGTCCTAGTAGGTTTCCTGATCATCCAGCTTTCCAGGGATCACAACACTAATCTCCTGCCAAACCCTGAAAATATGTTCCCATTCCTGGAGATGATTTTCCTTTACCTCTTCTCAACCTCTGCATGACAGTGACCATGAGGAGGTGTGAGTCTGCTCTTCAGTGGCTACACAGTGGTAACAGCTGTCCTGCATCCATTTTCTAGTGCAGCTCTGAAATTCTGACCAACCTCTACTGGCCAGGCACAAAAATGAAATCCAACTGTAAGTAATAAAGTGCTGCAGCGGAGCCTGGATGGAGCAAGGGCCTCAGAAGAAAGGGAGCAGCAGTGTAAGCCCCAACTTCTATGAAATCTTATTTCCTTTTTCAAGTTGATCTACATTCATTACCTTCTCAACGCCTCACATGAATGGAATGGAGAGTGTGATGGAAAATCTGTTTAGAATGGAACCATTCTCTCCTCTTTCCTCTTCTCATTGCCTTTGTCCCCTCAGTAGCCTACACCATCTTGATGCTACTGCCTCCTTCAGAAGGAAAGAGCAGAGAATCTTGACCTTCAGGTCAAGGAAGAGGAGTGCAGGAATGTGTTAATCTACTGATGCTCCTAATCTTCATCTGTAACCCAGCTCTCTTGAGTTGCACACTTGTAAGTCCAGCTGTCCACCGGACACCTCCACCTGAACTTCAAATCCAGAATGTTCCACATTAAAGTCAGCATCTTTCTCTACCTGAACCTGTTTCTTCCCCTCCATTTCAGTCACTTTATCTGGTCAATTTTATCTCAACAGCCCTCACATCTGTCCATTCCCTCCATTCCCGCTGCTTCTACCTTACCTGCAGTCCACGTGCTGCTTATTTTTATTGCAATAGCTGCATCTCAGGTGTACTAGTCAGTATATACCAGGTTATGCTGTGATAACAATACCAATCCTCAGTGACTTGAAACAGCATAGGTTTATTTCTTGCTGCTGCTGCATGCCCATTGTCATCCAACCAGAAGTTCTGCCTTGTCATCCTCACCCCAAGATGTGGACTGACAGAACACCCACCATCTCAAACACTCTTAGGTGCTGGGAAAGAAGGAAATAATAAGCATGACAAATAGCAAACTAGCACTTAGTTTCCAATCAGAAGTGGCATAACACTTTGACTCATTGGTCATTTGCCAATGCAAATCTCATGGCTACATATAACTTCAAGGTGAGGGGAAATAAACCAATCATGTGGCAGGAAAGGGAACCAGAAATATCTGGTGGATGATAGGAATGACTACTAACTGCCTCTTTGCCTGCAGTCTTGACCGATTCAAATTGATTATCCATGTTGAACCAGAGTAATCATTCTAAAATACAAATTTGACTATGTTACTCCCTTAGCCAAAAATAATATATAGATTCCCCCTGCAATAAAATGTGGAGCCCAAACTCCTAGATCAGGTTCCTGTTTTCCAGACTTTACCATCTCGACCTCCTAAGGCTCAACCGCCTAGACTCCTGCAAGTTCATAGAACTACCTGCAAGTGCAAGTGTTTGAGCCACACCCGGCTCTCTGCCACCTTTAGCCTTTGAACGTGCTCCTCCCTCTTTTTGGAAGACTCTCCCCTCCAGTTCCTCTCTACCACCAACAAAAAGCACTTCCCATGAAGTAACAGGATCTTTTAATTGTCTACCTCTCAAAGCACAGAGTAAGGAAAGTGAGGGCCAGGGTTTTGGCTCACTTATTCTAAAACTCTTAGTGCCTGGCATAGTAGGTATTTAATGAACATTTATTACAGTCATCCCTCAGTATCTCCAGGGAATTAGTTCCAGTACTTCCCTCAGATACCAAAATCTGCAGATGCTGAAGTTCCAAAGTTGACCTTGCAGAACTCACAGATACAAAAAGTCGGTTCTCACATCCATGAGTTTAGCATCCTGAGGATATTGTATTTTCAATTCATGTTTGCTTGTGGATGCAGCACCCATGGGAATGGAGGATAGACTATATTTATGGAAAGAAATCCTAGGCCCTGCGTCCTCATGAAAGCATTGGCCTCCGGTGCAGGCTGACAGCAGAGCAGGGCGGAGCTGGCTCATGGTTGCAGACCTCTGTGCCAGCCTTCCCTAGACAAGGTTGCCATGTCGAGAAGAAGAAATCGGCTCAAGCTCTGGGCCCGCGACGCCTGCTCCTGCCAAAGACTGTAGATTACACCAACTGGGATCCGGCAGTCACGAGGTCTACAGGAGTCAAGAAAGCCATCATCAATGTCTTTCAGCAGGAAGTAAAATCCCTTTGTCTTGGAAGCCTCCCAGGTTCCTGCAGAAGAAGCTGTTTCTGGAGCTGGTGAGCCCTATGACATCATTGACAGCTGTAACTTGAAGAACAGACATGGAAGAGAAATCTGCTTTTCACTTTATATTTTTGCCTGTCTTTTAAATGTTACAGCTGTGTGTGCTTTACATATTCAAAATAGTGTGTATGTGTGTGCGTGCGTGTAAATTTTAAGCAGCTAATAGACTCAAGACAGAAGTGGCTACAAGTTTATGCCCCAGTAGGAATTACTTCCAGTGCTCTTCATTAATTGCCAGGCAAAATAGCTATAGTAATGTAGTAACTAGAATAAACTTTAAATTAGGTTAGTTATAAACACCCCATCCATTATCTACTCCCAAAGCTGCTTCACCCATGAATATTTAATATGCCACAAAACTATCAGAGATTGCTAATATGACCCATAATATAATATGAAACCAAAAGATTTTTCACAAAGCCAAACTTGGGAGAGAATCATAGCAAAATGACATGTAATTCTGAGATCATCACTGAGTATGGTACTTGAGTCTATAGCCACATGTGAAAACCATCTGAATATAATCCAAAAAGCTATTGCAGTCATGGGCTGCAGAATAATGTGGTGGCCAAGAGGCTGTGATATTGTGATATAAGAAGAAATACATATTTGGCCTTTGATCCCAGTTCTTGGCACAGAGTTCCTAAGGCCCTTGTAATTCCCTGAGCAAGGAGTGCTAGGAGAGTCTTTTGTTCTAATATTTGGTCTTTAACCAAATATGTCAGTTCCTAACATTGAGCTCTAATCCCTTGGAATTTCCTGGGTAACAGGAGCATCTTTTGTTCTAATGAGGTGACCCCTTGGTGGGCCCCTGAATGGGGACTCTGACTGGAAGGACCAAGCCATGATTAGAAGTTTGAAGCTTTCAGCTCTACCCTCATCTTCCAGAAAATCGAGAGGGGCTAGACATTGAGTTAATAATCAACTATACCTATTTGAAGAAGCCTCCACAAAAACCCCTGAACTATGGAGCTCAGAGAACTTCCAGGTTGGTGAACACACAGAAGTGCTGAGAGGGCGGCATGCCCCGGAAGCTCTGTGCCCCTTCCCACATACCTTTTCCTGTGCATCTCTTCTATTTCGTTGTTCATCTGTATCCTTCGGAATATCCTTTATAATAAACTGGTAAATTGAAGTAAAGAGCTTTCATATATTCTGTGAACTGCTCTAATAAATGATCAAACCCAAGGAGGGGATTGTGGGAACCCCCAATAGGGTTCCCACTAGGTCAGAAGTTCCAGAAGCTTGGACTTGTGATTGGCATCTGAAGTAGGCAGCAGTCTTATGCGATCCTTTAATCTGTGGGATCTCACTCTGTCTCCAGGTGAATAATGTCAGAAGTGAATTGAATTGAATTATAGGACACCTAATTGGTGTCCACTGAAGAATTTATTGGTCAGTCTGGGAGAAAAACCAATATGTTGGCCAGGCGCAGTGGCTCAGCCCTGTAATCCCAGTACTTTGGGAGGCCAAAGCAGGCGGATCACAAGGTCAGGAAATCGAGACCATCCTGGCTAACAAAGTGAAACCTCGTCTCTACTAAAAATACAAAAAATTAGCCGGGCATGGTGGCAGGCGCCTGTAGTCCCAGCTACTCGGGAGACTGAAGCAGGAGAATGGCGTGAACCTGGGAGGCAGAGCTTGCAGTGAGCCAAGATCGATCGCGCCACTGCACTCCAGCCTGGGCAACAGAGCAAAACTCCCATCTCAAAAAAAAAAATAATAACAATACTAAAATAAAATAAAATAAAATAAAAACCAACACGTTTTGGTGACTAGAAGTGTTGAATGTTGAGGATATAGGAGAAAATGGTCAGTTTGGGGGTTTTCTGCAAATACTCAGAGCCCTTTCCCATTGTGCAGCATCAGATGGTCTGGATTCAAATCCATTTTGAATACTGGACCAATTCATGCCCAGAATGTGGTGCCATATCAAGGGCAGCATTTGCATGTTTCTGGCAGGTTGGATGTTCAGCGGCAGCAGGAGTTAGATCAGTGTTGGTGAGTTGAAGCCATGTTGTTGAACACATACAGACCTGCATCCTACCACCATCGCTACTGCCTTCATAAGTCCATTTTTACCAGCACTAGGGTGGCCTGTGGAGAAGCCTGCTTAGTGTGAACTGGTCTGTAGTCACTGTTTACTTGGTTGTTTAGAGCCCCTTCTATTGTGGATGCTCTCTAGTGGGCATTAGCATGCAAAACAAAGGTATTCACAATTTTCCCATTTTCATAAATAAAAAAAGATTTCCCATTTTCATAAATCCATCCAAGTGCCTCTTCCTCAAATTTCATTGTTCTTCATCTTCTAAACCTCCTCCTTCCAAGCCCTTGACCAGCCAACCAAGTCATTTGCCACTGCCCATGTATTCACAATATTCTTCCATTAGGCCATTATTCTTTCCACACAAAACAGATAATCGGGTGCACTACTCAAAGCTTTGCCCATTGGGAGGATTTACAATTTCTATGGTCTTCCAGAACTACTCTTGGGTGCGGCTATAATGCAGCAGCCGTCCATTTTCAGCTCACACCGATGTGTTGAGCAGATACATCCATGAACCAAGGTCATCTTATTTTTCCTCCATTAGCCAATTATAAAGTACCCCTGCCCCCATGACAGATTAAAGATGGCTACAAACCATCAGACAATCATCCCATCAGGAGGGCTATCTATTTCCCCTCCCCTTGAATCTGTGCTAGTCTATGACTGTTTTGACAAAAGCAGCGTGGCAGAAGTGACACTATGCCAGCTCTGGGGCCAGCCTGTAAGAGAACTGGTTGTTCCTCATTGCTGTCTTGGAGTTCTGAATTTCCAAGTAAAAAGTTTGACTATCATGCTGGGCAGACCATGTAGAAAGGCCCTGAGATAGCATGAAGACAGAGAAGAGTCAAGATGAGCCCAAACTTACAGTGAACCCACCAAGGTGTCAGGCATGTGAGTGAAGCTGTCTCGGACCCTCTAGAGCAGTCCATCTGCCAGCTGAATACTTCCAAGGGATCCCAGCTGGTACAACATGGAATATAAGAAAACCCAGCCAATTTCTTCCCAAATTCTTGGCCCACAACATGTGAGATACAAAGAAGTTTGTGTTCATTTAAGCCCATTAAATTTGGGGAGATTTTGTTATGCAGCAATAAATAACTAGAACACTCCCATGAGCCACTGGTATGAGCAAGTTGGGAAGTACCAAGGCCACAGTGTGGAGGACATGGGAGCCTGGTCCCCCACTTCAGCACCTTGCATTTGCCCTCCAGTTCTGCCCACAATTGATCCAGGATATACTACTTCTCTCTTCCAATTGATGATGTTGTAACCACCAGACCTCATCATTTGATTGATTTGACAGGACCCAGCTCATGATGGACAGTCCTAGCCTCATGGCCATTTGATGTCTCATGATCAGGAGCTCTGTCTCTAATAAGGCCCAAGAGTAGGCTAGGACTTGTTTCCTAATGGAGTTCACTTTCCTGCAGCAGACAGCATAGCTTTGATCAAGAACCCCGGGGATCTATGCTGTGATTTTCCTTTTGAGGCTTGCCCAAAATGCCACACTGTATCTTTTCCCACCACTGATACCTTTAGTGCCTATTAAGTCTATTAAGTCACACGGCCAAAGCAGTACCACATGGCTGATATGACAGCCTAGAACAACTGCAGACCCCATGTCTGCTCTGGGCTTCAGTCAGTCACTAGTAAACTGTTCCATGTGGTATTCCCATGAGTGTGGAATATGCTTCCTCTAGAAACTAAATAGGACAACCAAGCATTCTCTACCCCGGAGAAGAGGAAGAAGAAGATCAAGACTCACTAGTGGAAGAAGAAACAGCTCATGAGGCTACAGAAGCAGGCGGAAAAGAACGTGGAGAAGAAAATTGACAAATACACACAGGTCTCCCCAAGACCTATGGATTCCTGGTCTGAGCCTAATAAAGACTGTTTATTCCAAAACACACACAAACAAAAAACACTCCTGTATTATAAATTATTCTGTGTAATGGTGTGTTACTGTGCATCTCTTTCCAGTTCTGCATTAATGGTGTTAAGTGTGAAATGCAATAATATGTTCTTACTTTAGAGGGATATCCTGGCACGAAGTTTAAAAACTTCAAAGATGTGGAGGATGCTGAATCTTCACAGGGTATATCTCCCACTCTCTGGAGTGCATTTGTCTTACCAGTGTCACCAATATGCTTGCCCTCATGGCTCGTTCTGTTTGATTAATAAGATATTGTTGATACAGTGGAACAATGTGATGTTTTGCGGAATGTCCAGAAGGTCCACGTTCAGTGGTGTGTTGCAGCTAGTTCATCCTGCCTTATGGAGCCAACAGTTAAATTTTCAGAAATTGTGCAAATCAGTTGTTAAACACGACTATTATTTTAATAAGTTATTTTAAGACATAGGTAACAAATCCCTAAGCTCTTCATTTTCTAGGTATTTATCTTACCATATTTTCTATACTATTCTGGTTATTTATATCTGTTATGTCTGTATAATAAAAATACTAAATGATGTTGTCTGTATAATAAAAATATTCTGGATCGGTGATGAGCAACAATCACCATCTTTCGTTTGAGTTTCATGGCCATGAGACCAACCCCATGCACTGCTGCTCTGAGACCTGCCAGCCACTCCCAGTCCTTCAGTGCGGTCCTCCTGGCTCAGAAGTGATTTTCCGTGAGGTTGTCTTTTAATTTAAACATGAACTCCGCTCTGCCCATCACTGTCTGTGTGCAGTCACAGGTAGAGGGACAGCCTTCGGGTGGCACCCTCAGCACTTCCCAACCCTTTCCCTCCTTCTAGGCCAGAAGGTGGTGGTCGTGCGCTGCGAGAGCATCAACATTTCTGGCAATTTCTACAGAAACAAGTTGAAGTACCTGGCCTTTCCGCAGGCCTTTCTCCGCAAGCAGATGAACACCAACTCTTCTCGAGGCCCTGCCATTTCTCGGCCCCAGAGGCATCTTCTGGTGGATGGTGCAAGACCGGCTGCCCCAAAAGACCCAGCGAGGCCAGGCCACCCTGAACCACCTCAAGGTGTCTGATGGCATTCCGCCGCCCTATGACAAGAAAAAGCGATAGTGGTTCCTGCTGCCCTCAAGGCTGTGTGTCTGAAGCCTACGAGAAAGTTTGTCTGCCTAGACACCCAGCTCATGAAGTTAGCTGGAAGTACCAGGCAGTGACAGCCACCCTGGAGAAGAGGAAGGAGAAGGCCAAGATCCACTACCAGAAGAAGAAACAGCTTATGAGGCTGCAGAAATAGGCGGAAAAGAACATGAAAAAGAAAACTGACAAATACACACAGGTCTCCTCAAGACCCATGGACTTCTGGTCTTAGCCTAATAAAGACCGTTTGTTTATGCAAAAAAAAAACCTCTGTATTATAAATTCTTCTATGTAATGGTGTGTTACTGTACATTTCTCTACAACTCTGCATTTTCAGTAATCTCACATTGACAGTTTAAAATTGGCCATGGTGAGAATATTTACACTGTAGAAATCAAGGTTTTTTTGCCAGAGTTGCAGCACATCCATGTCCCTATTATATGGACCCTATTATAATGGGAGAGTTTTAACATGGTACTGAAGCAAAAATGTAAATGTAAATGTACACTTATATCCATACCCTGTAAATTCAAACTGCCTTTGGTCTTTCTTCCTGATAGTATTTGAAAAGAACACATTCATCCAGGCGCAGTGGCTCACGTCTGTAATCCCAGCACTTTGGGAGTCCGAGGCAGGCAGATCACGAGGTCAGGAGTTAGACCAGCCTGACAATGTGGTGAAACCCTCTATTAAAAATACAAAAATTAGCCGGGCGTCGTGGCATTCGCCTGCAGTCCCAGCTACTCAGGAGGCTGAGGCAGGAGAATCGCTTGAACTTGGGAGGCAGAGGTTGCAGAGAGCCAAGATCATGCCATTGCACTCCAGTCTGGGCAACAAAGTGAGATTCCATCTCAAAAAGAAAAGAACACATTATTCAACAGATTAATAGCTATATAACATGGACCTGAAACCATGTTAATCAGGCACAATAGCTGCAATTACAGCTATTTCTTGGTTGGGTTTGCGCTAGTCTGGTCACCTTTCAAGATGCATCTGATTTTTGTAGTGACCAGACAGGTGAATTAAATGTGAACTATGATAGGAACAAACCCTCACATCCTTTAAAGGTGGCATCAATCAGCCATTTCCCTTGAATTGTGATATTGTTCTTGATTCACTGTCTTTGTGGTAAGAGTTGTAGATTCAGGGCTTCCACCTGAATCTGTAGTTCTTACTCCACAGATTAAAGAACTATGTGGGGATTCTGCCAACTGCCAAGCATGTGCATTCCAGTTACAGATCTAAAGGCTGCAGAAATGACTACTGGGTAGATCCATGGACCTAGTACATGCCATTTATTAGCTGACCCCATAGGCTCCCTTTCTAATTGAAGAGAAGCATAACGATTCAGTTATATGAAGATTGGCTAAATGTCCTAAGTACTCTCCAAATCCAGAGCTTTATAATTCTCTGTTACTACAATGTGATCCATCACAGAATTAAATAGAAAAGGAGGAAGCTGAGAACTTAAACAACTGAGGTTCTGAATGGATGAATCATAAGCTTGAGAGGACTATCAGGATGCCTGGGACTCACTGGATGTGGTGGGGAAGAGAGACACTGTCCTTTTTCTTCCTATTGACAGAAAGAAGCAGTGAGGGACCTCTTTTACCTACCACAGTGATGACTATTGTTGGCATATTTCCTATAGATATTCCCCTGCCCCCATTACCATAATTAGCGGCTAATGAATTGTCTGTGGGCTATGGACCCTAGGGTCTCAGCAGAATTAATGAGCGCTTTCCCTCCATGGGATCCCTCTCTCTACCACCATACCATGTCAACATTTCTACCTCCAATGCCACTAAAACAGAGGCGCACCTCTCCCTAGATGGAGGGGGAGGATTGTTGGCAAAGAACTCGATGTCAAAGAACTCAATGGCAAAGTTCTGACCTTGGCCTCATCCTCCCTGCAGAGATTTGGTGGGCTTTGGTTGGTGCACACCCTGTACAGTTAGCAGATTTGGGTTCAACCATCAGCTCTGGTGCTTACTTACTGCCTTGGGAAAGTTATTTATATTTCTTTGTTTCAACTTCTTCATATTGGAAGGAAGAGAATAATATGTACCGTTGTGAAGGACAATCAGCAGTGTAGGCTAAATGTTTAATAAACATCTTGGTTGGTGGCAGATGGGGAGAGCCCTAATTTGTAGTGTTTGCCAATTTTCATAGTGTAAATATTCCTGACATGGCTGTCTCAAGCCACCAATGGTTTAATAACTGTCTCACAAAATTCCTAAATTTTACTAATCAAGAGATAGTCTCAGCCAGCTCCAGCTCATCACACACATGTGTGCTTAGAAAAGTGCCAGATGGTCAGCATTAGCAATCCCTATTGTGACCAGAGATGCAGTTGCCCATTCAAGGATGCCCATTACTCTTTATTTATTTATTTGTTTGTTTCTTCCTGATGTACAAGTGGAGGCTGGGTGCCAATTAAGAGTCTGTTATGGGGATTGCTGGTAGCAGAAGAGATTTTTATTTGATTGAAGGTAAGTAGAACCTTTGCTCTTTGGCTCTGAGATATCAGTTTCCACCTATCCTCAACACTGGAGCACCAGATTTGGAGTTAAACATATTCTAAAATCCTAGTCCTAGCACTTACTGGCTAGGTAACCTTATACAAGTCTCTTATCTTGTCTGTGACTGTTCACTTTTTGGTAAAATTGGGATATCTCTTTGTAGGGTCACTATGAGAACCAGATGTTCAGGGAGCTGTTTATCACCATGCTTGGCACACAGGAAACACCTTACTAACAGCAAGGGTAGGTCATGGTCACTAGCCTATCATAAACCCCTTTCAAGGGACCTCCCAACTCCTTCCCCAGCTCCTAACACAATGCTGGCACTTTGGGGTTTAAGAAATGAATAAATGCACAGACCAATGCATGAATATATCAGAAGGAAAAGGAGTAGGAGAAAAATAATGTGAGTAGAAAAGACAGAGATCAAAGAGGGAAAGGGAAACAAAGAGTCACTAAGAAAGGTGTAATCTAAAGAGATTCAGCAATATAGCAGAGAAAGGAAAGGAGTAAAATGCCAAGATAATGACAAAGTTAGAAATGTAGAAAATTATTTAGGATGACACATGATGGATGAATAAGAAACAGTTGGCTATTGTTTAAGGTTACATACAAATAATTTTATATTGCAAAGAAAACAAAGGAGGGGGGCGGCAGCTAATGAGCATGAGGTTTCTTTTGGGGGTGATGAAATGTTCTGGAAGTAAATGATGTTGGTTGCACAACTTGTGAATATGCTTTAAACCACTAAATTACACACTTCAAAAGGGCGAATTTTATGGTATGTGAAATACATCTCAAAAAATGAAAGCGAAGGCATAATCAAAATTTTAGAGGCCAGGCACGGTGGCTCATGCCTGTAATCCCAGCACTTTGGGCGACTGAGGCAGGCAGATCACCTGAGGTCAGGAGTCTGAGACCAGCCTGGCCAACACGGCAAAACCCCATCTCTACTAAAAATACAAAAATTAGCTGAGCATGGTCATGAGCGCCTATAATTCCTGCTACTTGCGAGGCTGAGGCAGGAGAATAGCTTGAGCCCTGGAGGTGGAGGTTGCAGTGAGCAGAGATCACACCATTGCACTCCAGCCTGGGCTACAGAATGTGACTCCGTCTAAAAAGAAAAAAAACAAAAACAGAATGGTGGTGACGTCTTGAGGGGGTGAGGAATTGGGAGAGCAGGGAGGGGCACACAGGAGCTTCTAAGATACTTGAAACATTTGCTCAGTTTCTTAACCTGCTTGATGGGCATACCAGGGGTTGACGCTATTCTTCTTTTTTTTTTTTTTAGACAGAATTTTGCTCTCATTGCCCAGGCTAGAGTGCAGTGGTGCAATTTCGGCTCACTGCAATCTCTGCCTTCTAGTTTCAAGAGATTCTCTTGCCTCAACCTCCCAAGTAGCTGGGATTACAGGCACCCTCCACCATGCCCAGCTAATTTTTTTGTATTTTCAATAAAGACAGGGTTTCACTATGTTGGTCAGGCTGGTCTTGAACTGCTGACCTCGTGATCCACCCGCCTCGGCCTCCCAAAGTGCTGGGATTACAGGTGTGAGCCACCACGCCCAGCCCTGACATTATTATTCTTTAAACTGTAATTTGCCTTACTCATACTTATGTTTAAATATGTAACAATATTTTAAAAATTAAAAATATATTTTAAGCAAGAAAAGAATAATGGGAGAAAGAGGAAGAAGAGACAATGGCAGAGAGTCCTGGCAAAAAAGGAGATGTGATAGAACTTAATACAACATGAAGACCCTGTAAGAGGAAGACACTCCTGCCATCCTCTGAACTCCATGGCACATTTGTGGGGTGGCCCACCATCTCCTCTGCTCCCCTCATGGCCTTCCTAAGGTCCTGTAAGACCCTGAGTCCTTGTCTCTGACCTGCCAGAGTGGCTTTAGTCTCCCACCTCTAGCTCTCAGCTGACCTTCTATGCCCCAATACATCTCCATTTTAAGGAAAAAACCCAGCCACCTCCTCTAGGAAGCTTTCCCTGATATATCCAACCAAATAGGTCAGTCATCCTACAGAACCTTTACTCTCATTCACCCAGTACATTGGTGTCACTGGCCTTTAAATTTTGGACTCTTTTTTTGGTGGTGTCTGAAAGACCACAGGATTTAGGGAGAGTGACTCTTGGAGTCTTTCCATAATGTTCCTGTGAACTCCTGGTGATTTTAACATGCTTGTGGCCACTCTCGCCTCCTACTTGTAAGCTACTCATGGCAAGGACAAAGTATGTGGACCAATTTCCACCCCTCCCTTCAGGTCAGTTGGTTCAGCAACTTAGGTTGCTAAAAAGGCCAGGGCAACCAACCTGGTCTCTCCGTAGACCAGGACAACCTGGATGTCCTCTGGGGACATCTTAAAACAAAACAAAATCTCTCTTAGATAAAACACTGTCTCTGATAAGCTCACTTGCAAATGAAAAAATACAAAATAAATGGAATGTACAGAGGTCTATAAAATTCATTCAACCAATACAGCAATAATTGAGCCTACAGAGACAACTTATCAGAAAATTCATTCAATATATATTACGAGATCATCCAATAAATAAGAGACAACTCTAGAACAGCATTCAGAACATAGTGGCACTCAATAGGTTTCCCTTGAATGAATTAATTAATTAATGCTGTTTTAAATCAGTCTCCTCTGCCCTCACCCAGGAAGTCAGAGGCACCAATGTGAGTCTCCATCCGCTGTCCAGTACATTCATGGTTTCCTCATTCTCACTAGACAATGTTTGACCACAAAGAACAGGGAACGAGAAGGAGCTGCTGGATGGTGATGAGCCTGGGAAAGGGAGGCTGGGTGAGCAGAGACAGAAGAGAAACACCCACCTGCTGTGACCTCACAAACACCCAGGCTGAGTTTTGATAAGACAAGTTGAATCACACTGGGGTGACAGCCTCATCCTCCCAGGTACAAACAAGAAAAGACCATGGTTAACCAAAGCTCCCCCATGGGCTTCCTCCTTCTGGGCTTCTCTAAACACCCAGCACTGGAAAGGACTCTCTTCATGGTTGTCTTCACTTCCTACCTCCTAACCCTGGTGGGCAACACACTCATCATCCTGCTGTCTGTGCTGGACCCCAGGCTCCACTCTCCAATGTACTTTTTCCTCTCCAACCTCTCCTTCTTGGACCTCTGCTTCACCACGAGTTGTGTCCCCCAAATGCTGGTTAACCTCTGGGGCCCAAAGAAGACCATCAGCTTCCTGGGCTGCTCTGTTCAGCTCTTCATCTTCCTGTCCCTGGGGACCACTGAGTGCATCCTCTTGACAGTGATGGCTTTTGATCGCTACGTGGCTGTCTGCCAGCCTCTCCACTATGCCACCATCATCCATCCCCTCCTGTGCTGGCAGCTGGCATCTGTGGCCTGGGTCATTGGGCTGGTGGAATCAGTGGTCCAGATACCATCCACCCTGCGCCTGCCCTTCTGCCCCCATCGGCAGGTGGATGATTTTGTCTGTGAGGTCCCAGCTCTAATTCGACTATCCTGTGGGGACACCTCCTACAATGAGATCCAGATGGCTGTTGCCAGTGTCTTCATCTTGGTTGTGCCTCTCAGCCTCATCCTTGTCTCTTATGGAGCCATTACCCGGGCAGTGTTGAGGATTAACTCTGCAAAAGGGCGGAGGAAAGCTTTTGAGACCTGCTCCTCCCATCTCACTGTGGTCACCCTCTTCTACAGCTCAGTCATTGCTGTTTACCTCCAGCCCAAAAATCCCTATGCCCAAGAGAGGGGCAAGTTCTTTGGTCTCTTCTATGCAGTGGGCACTCCTTTACTTAACCCTCTCATATACACCCTGAGGAACAAGGAGGTAACCAGGGCATTCAGGAGATTGCTGGGGAAGGAAATGGGGCCCACACAAAGCTAAGGGAGAGCTGCTTAATGTGCTTTAAAAGAGAGGAGATTCTATGTGCTTTTATCAGAAAGTTTGAGTTCCCTGCCCCTCTGCCTTCCTCACACCCATTACATTGCGAGAATGGATGAAAGCCACATGTCTGTGTGTATGCGTGCAAGAGACAACATCTGAAATGTAGTAAAGGGAGGTATCTTTATGTGACAAATTATAGGCATTAAGTATAATATTTTATATTTTTCTATTTTGTCTTCGCCTCCACAGTCATGTTCCTGCCTTTATCATTTCCACTTTTAATTCCCCTCCCTTGCCGTATGCCCACTATTCCTCCACCTCCAATTCTAATTCCTACCACATCTTCTTTGCTTCTCCCTCATGTTTTTCCACTTCGTTATATGTCTGTTTTGCATTCTCATTCTATTTTGTTCCTCAAATAACAGCAAAAGAGAAGGGGAAGCTGAAACCCAGTTAAGTTCAGAAACTCACCCAGGAACACACAATGTCCACAGCATCAGAACTAAAATCCAGGCCCCATAATTTTCAGTCAGGCAACTCTCAAATACACACTGTTGTTTTCACACCATAATCAAATATCTCAGTATTTCAGGCTTGAGCCTTACAAAGGAAATTTGTAGATTAGCTTTAATAATGTAAATTAGCTTCTTTAGTCCTATTTCTTCCCTTACAATGCCCACAAATCGCAGGTAAAGGAGGAGCTAGAAAGACACAAAAATATCTTAATGTTTAGGCTGGCAAAATTTCGACATTGTGGACCTTGGTGTCATCTACCGGCCAAATATGGTATTGCATGTGACATCCCAGACTTCTGCTCCAGGGTCATCCGAACTGTACTTTGCTCAAAGACATAGGTATTGTTATGATACTATAAAGCATTTATGTAATTGTTATGATAACCCAAGTAACACTTAAAGAACAGATGCTCCTTGACTTATGATGATATTACCTCCCGATAAACCTATCATATACTGAAAATATTGTAAGTTGAATATGCATTTCATACACCTAACCTACCAAACATCATAGCTTAGCCTAGCCTACCTTAAACATACTCAGAACACTTACATTAGCCTACAGTTCAGCAAAATCCTCAACACAAAGTCTATTTTATAATAAAGTTTTGAATATCTCATGTAATTTGCTGAATACTGTACTGAAAGTAAAAAACAGAATGGTTATATTGGTACTCAAAGTACGGTTTCTACTGAATGTACTTCTTTTGCATCATCATTAAGTCAAAAAATGGTCAAAGTCAGGAACCGCCTGTAATTTACACATATTGACTCATTTAATCCTTATAACACCACCATGAAACAGATAATATTATTGTCCTTTTCAGAGGTAAAACTAAAACACAGAATTTATGTTACCAATTGAAAATGTGCAAGCCAGGATTTGAACCCAGGAAAACTGGCTCCAGACTCCACGCTCTTAACCTTGCCTTTTGGTACAAATAATGCCTCCCGAGCCCAGGTGAAAGCTTCAACTTCTCAACAAGCTTTGAGGAAATCATTTCAATCCAAAACTATATCTAAGTGATCCCCCAGCCGAAGGGGTTTTGCTTCCTTAAAATAAGAGTTTTTCAAATACTTCAAAGCATAAGAAACAATAGAACAATAAAACTTTTGGAAAAAGTTGTGTTACAGTTCATTGTGTGTGTGTTTCTGGCTTAGTTCACCCACTAGATTTCAGGCTCTCAGAAGGCAAGGACCAGAATTTTGCATAAAACTGGCACCCAGTTTTAGGAATGAATAAATGAATGAATGAATGAATGAATGAATCACACTCTCCAAAGAGAATATCTAAAAGGTTCTGGGGTTCCAATCCCACAGATGCTGTCTCCCAGCTTTTCCCTGGCAAGGGCAGCAATACCAAATTCCCTTTGAGTACACACTGATAAAATAAGAAAAAAGAAAATCTTAGTTTTATTTCTAGTTCCAACATAAAATGATTTTGATTCAACATTTACCCTGGCATTGGCACAGAACAACAATATTAATTCTTTTATAATCCTAATCTTTATTCTAGCCATCCTTGTGTTAATCTTATTGTCTCCTTGACCTCATTAGAGCATATCCTAATCTTAATGTAGAGCCCCCATTTTATATTTAATAATCCTAATCAGCCAGGCACGGTGGCTCACGCCTATAATCCCAGTACTTTGGGAGGCCAAGACAGGCGATCACAAGGTCTGGAGTTCGGGACCAGCCTGACCAACATGGTGAAACCCCGTCTCTATTGAAAATACAAAAAAAAAAAAAAAAAAAAAAAACCTAGCTGGGCGTGGTGGCACACGCCTGTAATCCCAGCTACTTAGGAGGCTGAGGCAGGAGAACCTGGGAGGCGGAGGTTGCAGTGAGCCGAGATCATGCCACTGAACTTCAGCCTGGGCGACAGAGTGAGACTCCGTCTCAAACAATCATAATCATAATCTCAGCCCTATAGGTAAGGCTAACCTTAATTCCACTTTTCAAATCACTGTAGTAAGACCTTTTTTTATGACCCCCTCTTATCTTCTTTCTCTTACTGGCACCTAGAAATGTCTATACTTTTCTCCTGTTTATCAGTTCCCTACAGCCAGAGGCTGTAATGTTTGTGTATAGTAAAATCATTTCTAGACAGACTCTACGGAAAGTGCAACAGAGAATTAAATAAAGCAGTCTAAAAGAATCTGCTTTGTTGAATAAATGGTTTAACATAGGCCTTAAAACTAACATCTCTTATCCCAAATTCATTCAATTTCCATGTAACAGTCATCTATTGGATACTCTGTGAGAAAATCCAATATAAGGTTACTCAATCACAACCCCCACAATGTCCAACGAAAATAGGGATGGTCAGACACATAGTGCCAGCATGCATGACAGTTACACAACTGAATTGGAGCAAATAAGAGTCTACAGGAATACAGAATTGAAGAAAAAAGTGTGTGAGTGCTTGGAGCGGCAGTGATCATAGACATCTTCTTAGAGGTTTGAACCACAGAAGAGTAAACAAAATTAATAAGAAATATTTGCTGACTGTGTGGAAATGAGATGCAGAGACCCCCTTTTTAGGGGCCTGTGAACTCCCAAGCATGGAAATAAAGCAAAATCCTGAGTTTCTTCAAGGAAAGTTCCAGGCACCTAGCTAGCTCTGAGAAATAAGTAGCAACTTGATAAGCAAGAAGGTAATAGCAGCCTAAGACAACAGCCAAGGAAGTTCAGCATTCCGAATAGGTTTGATTTCCTCATAGAAACTAAAGATAACATCTTAACATATGTCTCCAAGTTGTCTCAGATACTCGGAACCCCACCAAATGGATCTGCTGGCATAGACCTCAGAGGACAGGAAAATGACGATTGAACTTTAACTGTCATTCTTTGTTCTAAGTTTCTTCCTGAGGGGCTTGGAGAAAGTAACACCTCCTAGCCAGTTAACATTTTCTACTGGACCCCAAATTTTAAACAAAGCTTCTCTTCCTTAACTAGTTGCAAATTTGGGGCTTTTTTTGTTTTGTTTTTTTGAGACAGGCTTTTGCTCCATTACCCAGGCCGGAATGCAGTTGCAATCGTAGTTCACTGTAGCTCAACCTCCCAGGCTCAAGCAGTTCTCCCGCCTCAGCCTCTAATTTAAAAAAAAATTTGTATGTGTAGATATAGGGTCTTGTTATGTTTCCCAGGCTGGTCTCAAACTCTTGGTCTTAAGGGATCCTCTCTCCTTGGCCTCCCAAAGCGCTGGGATTACAGGCATGACCCACCATACCTGACCAGAAAAATCTTTGAATCTATCTATAGCCTGTCAGCCCGATTCAAGATATCCCACCCCTTTAGATCAAAACCAATGTGGAAGCCAGGCGCGGTGGCTCACACCTGTAATCCCAGCACTTTGGGAGGTGGATGTGGGCAGATAATGAGGTCAGGAGATCAAGACCATCCTGGCTAACACAGTGAAACCCTGTCTCTACTAAAAATACAAAAAAAAAAAAAAAAATTAACCGGGCCTGGTGGCGGGAGCCTGTAGTCCCAGCTACTCAGGAGGCTGAGGCAGGAGAATGGCCTGATCCTGGGAGGCAGAGCTTGCAGTAAGCCAAGATCGCACCACTGCACTCCAACCTGGGCGACAGAGTGAGACTCCGTCTCAAAAAACAAAAACAAAATGTGGAACCTCCATGCGTTGATTTACAATGTTCCTTGTAGCTTCTGCTTTTCTGAAGTTTACCCTTGCCTTTTGTTTTGTTTTCTGTTTTTTGAGACAGAGTCTTGCCATGTTGTCCAGGTTGGAGTGCAGTGGCACAATCACGGCTCAGTGCAGCCTCGACCTCCTGGGCCCAAGGGATCCTCTCACCTCAGCCTTCTGAGTGGCTGGGAGTATAGGCATGTGCCACCATGTTTGGCTAATTTTTTGATTTCTTGTAGAGTTGCGGTCTCACTTTGTTGCCCAGGCTATTCTTGAACTCCTGGGTTCAAGTGATCTTCCTACCTCAGCCTCTCAAAGTGCTGGGATTACAGGTGTGAGCCACTGCACACTGCCTTACCCCTGCCTTTAAAAACCTGTGCTACAGTAGTTAGCCAGACATGAGCAGGGCAGGAAAGGGCCTCCTTCCCCACCAGGAATGACAAGCAACCATCAGGTGATAGGCGGTTGTTAAGCTGTCTCTAAAATAATAATTGGTCACAGTCCGTGCCAGGAAAAAACAGTCTCCCAATAAATAGAAAAACCTGAAACTGATAAGATCTCAGGAGTTGGGCAAGTGGGCTCATGCATGGGGACTAAGAGGGGAAATGGCAGCATTAACTGGTTTATAACCTTATAATAAGACTCCCTGGTAAGGGAAGAATGCCTCAAGGGAGCATGCGTACAACTCCAGTAAACATACCATGCATGTGGCCCCTCCCAAGCACTAGCAGGCCACTGCTAGTGCAGACAGCCCACCCCAAGGGAAGAATCAGGGAGAAGGGACCCTGGAAGCATGCCAACACAGAAAACCCTAAGTCAAGGTCAAGCCATGCACTTGATCTCTCAAGTTGCCCACTTGGCCCCCTTCCAAGTGGGCTTTACTTCCTTTTGTTCCTGCCATAAAGCTTTTCAATAAACTTTTACTCCTGTTCTAAAATTTGCCTCAGTCTCTTACTCTGCCTTATGCCCCTCAGTCAGATTCTTTCTTCTGAGGAGGCAAAAACTGAGGTTGCTGCAGACCCATACAGATTCGCAGCTGCTAACATATCTTTTATGCCATATAACTCTGATACATTCTGCCACTAACACCCGTGCCTGCAAGACATCAGGGAGGCCAGGATTTGAGCATTTAGCTGCCTGGTCCTCCCTGCGTGGTGTCCTACAATCAATGCCTTTCTTTCTGTTGGCAC
Organism: Rhinopithecus bieti; assembly: GCF_001698545.2. Classification (NCBI taxonomy): domain Eukaryota; kingdom Metazoa; phylum Chordata; class Mammalia; order Primates; family Cercopithecidae; genus Rhinopithecus; species Rhinopithecus bieti. The sequence continues at coordinate 440,263 of NW_016804706.1, forward strand.
AATCCTTGGTGTAGGTATCTGGTTTTATTGCACCAGGCAAGCAGACCCCAGTTTGGTTCTATAACAGAAAAGGCTAAAGACAGAAATAAGCATGTTGTGCATTAAGATAGGGAGATGTGGGGGAAGGAGTTACACCAGGGAGCAAAATGATTAATGATTAAGGAGGAAGGTAGGGATTATTTCAGAAAGATACAGAAACTACTGAATTGAACACAACTAGGAAAAAAAAAAAAATCCCTTACAGATGTTTCAAACCTACATGGTTTAAGTCTCCTGAGGGCAGGCACTTAACTATTCATTCTAATATGACATGTGAGTTGGAAGCCTTAAAGGAACATTATTCAAGAACTTCATCTCTACTAAAATATGAAGTCTCTAATAAAATTTAAAACCTCTACTAAAAATACAAATAATAATAATAATAGCCAGGGCAGGCGGCAGGTGCCTGTAATCCCCTTACTTGGGAGGCTGAAGTAGAAGAACCACTTGAACCCAGGAGGTGGAGGTTTCGGTGAACTGAGATCACGCCACTGCATGGGGAGATAGAGTGAGACTCCATCTCCAAAAAAAAAAAAAAAACTCAAACATCTGAAGGGCTCACTGAATCATGGTTACTTATGTGTAGGGCCCAGCCCTGTCTTATCCCTCTCTCTCCCAGGGAAGGGGAAACCTTCTGGCTCCTCCCAAGCAGAATTAATCGCTCCCCCTTGAAGGGTAACAGTATATGCCACCTCAAACTATCTTTAGCATATGGATTATTTTGAGCTAACAACTGAAAATCATCAGACTAGAGAATGCTGTAAAACAGGGTACAAGTTTTCCTTTTGTAAATAAATTTACATCTGTAAAGGTACAACTCTTACTAATGGAGAAGACATCAGTTTAAATATGCATAACAAACCTTTTCTATCTGTAAAGGTGCAACTCTTACTAATGGAGAAGACATCAGTTTAAATCTGCATAACAAACCTTACTAAACCACTTTGTTCCATATTTTCCTGGTCACTTTCCCATAACTTGCCTTCCCATCTATCACTCACCCAGAAGCCCCAAACTCCTTTTCCTTTACCTAGCCAAGATGGTATACAGTTGCTAAGAACAACACGAGTTTGAACTCCATGGATTCACTCACACATGATTTTTTTCAGTAAGTATATTGAAAAAGTTTTTGGAGATTTGTGACAATTTGAAAAAAACAGACAAACCCATAGCCTAGACACATTGGAAAAATTAACAGGCCAGGTGCTGTGGCACATGCCTGTAATCCCAGAACTTTGGGAGGCCAAGATGGATGCATTGCTTGAGCTCAGGAGTTGGAGACCAGCCTGGGTAACATGCGGAAACCTCATCTCTACAAAAAAAAAAAAAAAAATTAACTGGACATGGTGGCACGCACCTGTAGTCCCAGCTACTAGGAATGCTGAGATGGGAGGCTCTCTGGAGCCCAGGTGGTTGAGGCTGTAGTAAGCCGTGATTGCGCCACCTCACTCCAGCCTCCATTTAAAAAAATAAATAAATAAATAAGAGAAAAGTATCTCATGTATAAACCAAAAATAAAATTCTCAGCTCCCCAACTGACAGGAAGAGAGGTAAGACATGCCAGTGATACCCTCCTTCCTTTGGAGTTTAGGGACAACTGACCAGCATTAACATTAAAATAGAGATCATAAGACTGACAAAAGATTCTCTGTGGCAATAAAATAGTCAACTCCAACCTGACTCTGGTATAGCATCACATCACAGATAGCAGGCCCTGAAGGAAATCAAAGTATGTTACCCCAAAATATATTTCTTTGACATATTTTGAAATGACTCTGCAAAGCCATCTCTTGTCGTGGGGATTTGCATTTTGTAGAGAATCCCCTTCCCCTTCCAGGTATTCTTCTGATCCAGGAGAGATTTTACTAATAAGAGTCTGATGTCTTTTAAGGTGCGATAAGAAACATTTATCATCTATTATTTCTGAGGCCTGGAAGCTTCAACTACATAACAAGAATCTTTGCGTCCACAAACATCTCCCCCAGCACCACCTACATGCCCCCTTATCTTAACTCAAGCATTTCTTTCTGCTGACCTCAACTCTTTAGGCAGAGCTTAACTTTCTCAACCAATTGGCAATCAGAAAATCTGAATAACCCCTATGACCTGTGAGCTCCCTTGCTTTGAGATGTCCCGCCTTTCTGAGTTGAACCAATGTATACCTTACATGTATTGATTTACGTCTTTGTCAGTGACTTATGGCTCCCCAAAATGTACGAAACCAAGCTGTAACCCAACCCATCTTGGGCATATCTTCTCAGGATCTCTTCAGGCTGTGTCACAGGCCATGATCACTCATAAATGGCTCAGAATAAACCTCTTCAAATATTTTACATATTTGGCTTTTCTCATCAACACATAAATGTATAAAATATATGTAGATACTACCAAAAAATATACACAAATCTACTATAAAAAACAAACATTTGGCCAGGCACTTTGGGAGGCTGAGGTGGGCAGATTGCTTGAATCCAGGAGTCCACGACCAATCCGAGCAACATAGCAAAACCCCATCTCTACTAAAAATACAAAAAATTTGCTGGGCATGGTGGCATGTACCTACAGTCCCAGCTACCCAGGAGGCTGAGGTAGGAGGATCACCTCAGCCTGGGAGGTTGAGGCTGAAGTGAGCCAAGATCATGCCACTGCACTCCAGCGTGGGCAACAGAGTGAGACCTTGTCTCAAAAAATAAACAGAATTTATCAAAACTTATGCACACACTTACAGACCACATATGAGCCATTCAAAGTCAAGAGAAAGCTTAACAAAAGATACAGAATTAAATCATAATGGCAAAAAGTTAACTGTAGTGTATACTGTTCTACTGTAATTTGATAGCCACTTCCTCCTACCATTGCAATGAGCTCAGTTGTTGCAAGTATCTGCCTAAAATGCCATGTGACACTAATCATCTCTGCATGAGCAGCTCATCTATCCAGTAAATTGTGTATAGCAGTAAAGAGTGATTGCTCAAGATTCTTGCATATATTTCATCACGTCTAGAGCAATACCATAAACCTTAAATAACACCATAGGACCCATATGAAGTGTCAATAGTGATGCTGGAAGTTCTCCCAAGAAGCAGAGAAAAGTCATGACTCTATAAAAAGTTGAATTGCTTGATATACACCATAGATTGAGGTCCATTGAGGTCCATTGCTGGGGTTGCTGCCATTTCAGACAGACAATTCATCATGTAAATGATGTAAACTTAAGGTATCAATAAACACAGTATAGTGCCCTATATATATTTTCCTTACGATTTTCTTGATAACATTTCCTTTTCTCTAGCTTACTTTATTGTAAGAATACATATATAAGACATATAGCATACAAAATATGTGTTGATCAACTGTTTATGTTACTGGTAAGACTTTTAGTCAACAGTAAGCTATTTTAGTAGCTAAGTTTGGAGTCAAAAGTTATGTGCAGATTTTCGTGTGTGTGTGGGATCGGCAACCCTAAGCCCCAAGTTGTTCAAGGGGCAACTGTATGAGCTCCAAATTCCCTTTTTTTTTTTTCTTTTTTTGAATCAGAGTCTCGTTTTGTCACCCAGGCTGGAGTGCAACGGCACAATCTTTGCTCATTGCAACCTCTGCCTCCCGGATTCAAGCAATTCTCCTGCCTCCACAACCAGCTAATTTTTGTATTTTTAGTAGAGACGAGGTTTCACCATGTTGCCCAGGCTGGTCTAAAACTTCTGACCTCAAGTGATCCCCCGCTTTGGCCTCCCAAAGTGCTGGCATTACAGGCGTGAGCCACCACACCCAGCCAAGAGCCCTTAAATTCTAACTACCTCTTTGCATTGTTCACCACTGGGTACTCCCATGTGTACATGCATGAAGCCAATGTTAATAAACTTCTATTTGTTTTTCTCTCATTAATCTGTCTTATGCCACTCTAATTTACACAGCCGTAGCTGGAGAACCTAAGACAGGCAGAGGAAAAGGATTTTATTTCCTACACTCCCTACACATACCTGGGGAATGTACTCCGCAGGCCACATGATGTTGCTTCTGCATCTGTCTCCCTAGCTTTGTTGCATCACAGTCCCAGTGTCCAGCCCACACAGGCCTCAGTACGTGTCCCTATCACAGCTGCTGCTAGTGCTGAACTCACCTTCCAGGATAGTCTCTAGCATGTCCTTCCATGTTCCAGGGAGCCATGTAAGTGGATGCCATATTGGTTAAGTATTTTGAGTAGCATCCCATTTGAGGGAAGCTGTCACTTAACATGAAACCACCATGAGGTGGCTAATCAATAGCACCTTTCCGCCTGCCTTCAAGTGACAGCCTCCCTTAACATGAAGCCTACCTTATGGTAGCTTCATGTCAAGTGACAGATTCCCTCAAGGGCAAAGTCACAGAATTATCTGCTTCAAAAGCCTGAGTGGATAAACAAAATGTTGCCTATCCAGGGTATCCTAAAATTACCAAGGACTGTGGGAGAAGCAATTGGCAGGACCATCTTCAACACTTCCCATTTTCTGCTGGGGTGAGATCACAGCTGGCCCCAAAGCGTCCAGAGGAATCTAGGGCCTGGTAAGAGGCTGCATGACAGCAAATATACAAGGCTAGGGTGTTCAGCTCAGAGGGCGGACAAAGAACTTGGTAAGATGAAATGAACACTGGCTTTGTAGCAGGCAGACCAGATGCAGCAGATTGCTTTTACCAAAGAAGCCTGCAACACACATTTGTCCCATTCCACATGTTCTCTTTACAGTGTGACTTATGCTTATCCCACCAAGAGGTGAAGTGTTTCCTCTCCTGAACCTAGGCATGGCCTTGTGACTGCTTGGACCAGTGGAATATCTCAGAAGTGATTCTACGTGACTTTCAAGGCTTTGTCAGGAAAAATAAATAAATAAATACAGCTTAAACCTGGCTGGCTCTCTACAACTGCCTCCACTTGCCTTTGGAACTGTCATTAGGTCATGAGGAATACCAGGCCACATGGAAAGGCCATGTGTAGGGGTTTCAGCTGACAGCCCTCGCTGAGGTCTCTGCCAACAGCCAACACCCCCGTTAGACGCTGAGTGAAGGACCCTTCGGACGACAACAGCCACCAGATTTCTGACCTTCCAGATGCTACGGAGCAGGGTGAACCCTCCCCACTCACTGTACCCTATCTGAATTTCTAGCCCACAAAAACCATGATAATAAATGATTATTGTTGTCTGAAGCCATTTAGGGTAACAGGTTTTGTGGCAATAGATAATAATATATGCAGTTTGAATGCTGGCTTTGCTCCTTAGTAGCTCTGTGACCCCAGAAAATGAACACACAATTCCCTTGCTTTTAGAGTTGTCCTTCACACCAGAGCTAATGGTTGTGAGATGCCTAACACTCCTGGTTGCTCTCTTAAGTGATCTCATTTATTTGTTTTTCTGCTCACTGGTCATCTTCCCATGTTGAGAAGGTACAACCCTTGAAAGCCATCTTACTCCCCATTTTGCCTCAGTGCCAAGCAAAGCACCTGCCACAGCAACTCACCATCAACACTTGTTGAAGATAACCCAACTAATGTAGCAACCAAGTGCGCACAAAATGCTCTCCACTGGTAGATAACCAACAGGAGGGCAGGGAGGCAACAGGCTAAGTCAGGGAAAAGCAGGGGACATGGAAGCCTGCAGGCAGTCTACATTCCAGGACATTCCAAAGTCAGAAAGTGATCTGAACCCTACCCTGACTAAGGCAGGGCTGGAAATGCAAAGCGTGCCTCACAGAGCCCAGGGAGCAAGTCCTCCCAGAACTGCCAAGTGGTAGCCTCTCCACCTGGCAACACATCTCCTTTGCACCTCTTGGGGTACAATTATACATTAATTAAATATCATTGAGTGTGTGTGTATATATATGTGTGTGTGTGTGTGTGTGTATATCTATCTCATTGTAATTATATATAATAATACATTAATAATTAGTATTAGTGCTAATCAATAGCACCTTTCTCCCTGAAAAGACACTTTCAAAAATGAATACATGAAGTCTGATTATAGATGAGCATTGACAGATGTACATTTGCAACTGATCCTAATCATCAGGAACATTAACTGTGAACTCAAACAAACAGTTATCTCAAAAGTGTTTTTCTTATTAGTAGGAGGCCTGTATGAAAAACAGTGCTCAGTCATGTTTTAAATTTGGCCAGTAACAATCTTACAAGTTCTCTTCTAAGTACCTTTATAATATCCTCAATCTCACTCCTTCCCACCCCTTTGCACTGGGCACTCTGCCAGTCCCACCATCTGGCTTGAGACTCCTGCACTCCTGCTAGCAGAGTGTCTGGCTCACCTTTGGCCCCAGTAGAACTGTTCACCCTTTGTTTATAATTTACAGCCCACCTAAGTGCAATGCAAGTTTAAGATGATAATTTGGGTCTTTTAGGTTCTACCCATGACTGTTCTACAGCTCCTGCTACTGTTTCTTTTCTTTTTTTTTTTTTTTTTTGAGATGGAGTTTCACTCTGTCGCCCAGGCTGGAGTGCAGTGGCACAAACTCACTGCAACCTCTGTCTCCTGGGTTCAAGCAATTATCTGCCTCAGCCTCCGGAGCAGCTGGGATTATAGGCGCCCACCATCACGCCCAGCTAATTTCTGTATTTTTAGTAGAGACAGGGTTTCACCATCTCGACCAGGCTGGTCTTGAACTCCTGACCTCGTGATCCACCCACCTCGGCCTCCCAAAGTGCTGGGATTACAGGCGTGAGCCACCGCGCCCAGCCTCCTGCTGCTGTTCTGATGCCAACTATTCATTTTCCACACTGCAGGCTTATCTACTCCATTGGCTTCTTCTCTTTTCCTAGAGGATATTCCACTGTGGGAAGAAGAGAGACTCACATTAAGTCCAACTGGTCCCAGGTGGATAATCACAGTGGAACGTTTTTCAAGTACTGGTCTAAGATTCAACCAGCTCATGCTTTAGTGGAAGTTCAGAAATTGGCACTTAACTGGTCAATGAATGACAGGGGCCCATTCAACCCTTGCAGCTCTCTTACAGAAATCTGAGAATCATTTTAAAAATCAGTGCCAAAGTAAAAGAAAAGTTGAGCTTCAAAAAAGCACTCTCCAAGACGACATAAAAAATGTTTAAAGTCTCAGGCAAGTGTTTTGGCCCTTGTCCATTCAAAATTTTTTTCATTTTGATAGCAAATTATTTCCAAAATGCTCAGAGTTCCTAGACAAAGATGTTTAAGGTTGGAAGCACTCAGTGGCCATCTCATCCATTACCTTCCAGCAGTCATCATTCTTTTACTGTTCTTAGTTCCTGGGAAGGAGCGTCCCTAGAGGGGACGCTTAGGCACTTGCTCCAGGCTCCCAATTCATGCCCACTACTGTCGAGGAACTCATTAAACAGCAGGGACAGAGGCTAACATTCATGCAACATATACCATGGCCCAAGGGCCATCCTAGGCACCTGAATGCACAATTTATATAGTCTTTGTACCCAACATATGGAGGAATGTATTATTATTGTTATTCTCATTTTTATAGATGAGGACACGGGGAATAGAGACTAAGAAAATGTTTGCATGTGGTTGGATCTGATGCCCTGGCAGTCTGACTCCAGAGCCCACACTTTAAACCAGTAGTGTCCTCACTCACTAATCTCAGACTTAATCATGTCCTGCTTTATTCTGCTAAGGCCTCAATGGATCAATAAAACACCTCTTTTCACCCTCTGCTTCAAAGCCTTTTCATGAACTTGGAGTCCTCTGAGCCTTCCTTCTTGGATTGAAACCCATTCTGTTCACAGGAAGAGTGCAAGGTGCCGAGCCACACTGTTCACTGGTTTATTGAGATTCGGGGAGATCCTTCCCCAAGAGACACCACAGTGTGAAAGGGACGCCACCTCCCGCCCCGTAGGTCCATCTGTCTATCCCAACAGTCAAGGCTGCCTTCCTTTAGTCAGGATTCTCATCAACTATCCACTGGAAGCAGCTCTCCAAACCTGCCCCACTTATTTTCCTTAATTCCCCTCAAAAAAAAAAAAAAAAAAAAAAACCACAAAACAAAAGGGAGCAGTCTTGGGAGAAGATGATTGTGAGTGTAGACTGAGGGTGGTACATGAATGCAATGGAGAAGGGGGGAGTCTGAGCAGAAATGGAGATTCTGCGATGAGGAGAGGGTGTGGATGGCCCCACCAGACAAGAATTGGGGAAAAGTGCATAACAATGTGCAGGGTAGGGTGCATATGGCTCTGTTAGAAGAATACCATGATTTAAGGGAAGAAGGTACACAAGGTACATGGAGGGTACACAGGGAAAGTACATGGATGTGTGCAAACAGGAAAACATGACTCAGCATGCTAGACAAATTGCACATGCCTACCCAAACACGCTCAAGGGCAGACCCATAACCGTGAGTGGGGCACACGTGGCTGTGAATGCAGGGTGCCTGAGAGCACATGTGACTGAACATGAAGAAAGCACATGAGAAAAACGCAGTGCACACAAGCATGTTCAGTGGGCACACGCAGGAGAGGGGAGGATGCATGTGTGCTGAGCGTGAGTGCACAAAGAGCAGAGGCAGGAGCATGTGAGCCTTGGCGAAAAGAATGAGCCCCCAAAGGAAGCAAAATTCAGGGGGAGACAAATGTGAGAAAGTGTGGAAGGGCAAGTAAGATGGAAAGAGATTATGACAGTGGAGAAAAGGAGAGGCCCCTTTGGGGTGGAAAGAGCACTTGTGGGGAGACCTCTGCTGGACAGGAACAGAGCACAAAGGCAGAGGAGCTGCAGGGGTTGCCGTGGTAACTAGAAGAGGGTGTTGCATGGGAAGAGAAAGATGCAGTGAGGCTGCTGAGGAGGCAGCGCGTGAGCAGTGAGCAGCTTCAAGCCAGGTACGAACTAAATTGTGAAGAGGTGATACAAAATTACATGAAGCAGTAAGAGAGAAAAAGGTCTGTTTCCCAGAGGTATGAGAGACCCAAATCAGCCCAGGACTCACAGGGGGACATGTATTTACAAGAGATGAGATTGGATAGCATGTTCTTCCCAGCTGGGGATGGGGACCCCCTGCTTCCTGAGTCCCCTGGCCTTCCTGTCTCCCTTTCCCACCCGCTACTGGCCTGTCCTCCCTCACCCTGCCCTCACTTATAAAGCAAATGCACTCGACTCCCATCACAGCTAAGCCGGTCGGGGGGCTCAGGGGGTCCCCTGGGCAGGCCCCCAGAGGGGTCTGGGGGTGTTGGCGGGTGGCGCCGGGAGCGGAGCTGCTGCCGAGACTGGAGTTGATGGCGCAGTTCAGAGACACGCTCCTCTTTCTGGAGGAAGAAGCACAATTGGGAGAGTAGGAGAAGAGGAGGTGATGAAGGGGTGGGGAGGAAGGAAAGAGAGGAAGGGCACAGAAAAATGTAGGGGGGAGGACATAGGGTAAGTGGACAGAAGAAATTAAAAGGAGAAATCAAAATAGAACAAGAAAAGCCAGAGAACATAATGGGGATACCAATAAAAAAATGAGATCAGGGAAATAAGAGAGAATTTAAAAACAAAAGGAAAAAGTGCGGAAGGAGAGAAAAGTCAGTGCACAGAGCTTCCAATAAATCAGAGAGATTTGTGTCAACCCAGTTGGAACATCCCTCTCTTTGGCACTGCACCAGCCCCTAATGACAGCCTGGGGCACAGTGAACGCCTGCCCAGGTCCTTTATGCTGGGGCTGCATGCGACACCCAGCTGCTGTGAGTGTTGACTACTAGAGGCTCACTGCTGCCTCTCTTCAGTTGCCACCCACAGCCAACAGCCATCCTCTTGCCTTAAGGAGGCTGAGTCAACCACATAGCTCCCACTCCAGAGCCCCTCCACCTGTCAGGCCAACACTGGATTTTGCCTGAGACAGAATCTTGCTCAGCCCTTTCCCCTCCCCTATCCTGCTCCACTCACTCCTTACAGGTTGTTCTCCTAGGACCCTCCCTCCATGAACCAAGAACATCTAACCCTGTACCTCAGGCTTGGCTTCAGACAACCCGAGCTAAGACACAAGCCTCTTGGACCCCACCACTCCAACACCCCACCCTGACACCCACCCCCGCACCTCAGCAATGATCTTTTCCAGTTCGCGGTTCTCCTTCTCCAACAGCCGGGACTTCTCCTCCTCGTTGTTGTTGGTCGATGACCCTGTCTTCATGGTGTCCTGCGCCTCCGACTGCCATTCCCCTCGGGTGATCAGCCTGCGCATCTGGGGGCAAATGTTTGGGTGTGGGGTGGCCCAGCAGGGACTGTACTAGTGAATGGCTGATGGAAAGTTGGAGGTGGAAAGAATGCTGATAAGAGAGTTGGGCCCAAACAAGGGGAGGAGTGAGAGGAGGGTGAATGGAAGGGCAGAGGAACTCAGCACTGTAGGAAGGAGGGAGGGAGGGAACATGGGACTAAAGAGGGTGAGAGAAAAAATAGAACCTCACCTTGGGCACAAAGAGCACAACAAGAGTAATATAGGAGGAGAAAACTATGGCAAGAGAGGCAAAGGCAAAGGCTGCATCCTGCTGGCTGGACAGAATCATGGTGACAGGAGCGGTGATGAGGCACAGGACCTAGAGGGAAAGACACATTGAGGGAGTCTCAGGTCTGCAGGCTCAGACAAGATCCAGAGTTTACTCCCCATGGGAGGGAGCCTATGCAGACAGCTTCCTGGTGAACTTTCCCTTTGAAAAGGATCCAAATTCAGGATCATCCTGAAATACAGATTGAGAAAAATCTCAAACTGTCCCAAACCAGTTTTCACTCTTGGTTGACCACTCCCCTCAAGGCAGGAACTCCCAGGATCTCTATGCACACATTCCAGGTCCTCCAGAGTCGGTCCCTGGTAGGAAATGTCAACAGAGTCCAGTCCATCAACCACAGACAAGCAATTTAACTTCTCTGTGTTTCTGTTTCCTCACCTATAAAGTGGGGATACTAATATCTACTTCATTGGGTAGCTGTAAGATTAATGATACAATGTCTACAGTGAGCTTAGTAAACTGTAAAGCGCTTTGTAAACTTGAAGAATTAACAAACTTTTTAAGACTCCTAAGCAACCGATCCCAGATCTAGCATTGATTCTTCCTAGTTCATCACATCTAGGCTGCAGTGGTCAGCCCACAGGGTCAATGCCAGGGGGTCAATGCTCACGGCCACATTGTAGATAGCCATGCCTACAGCCCGGTGGTCATTGATCTTCTCAGTGGACACACTCTTGGTCTCATAAGCAAGGAAGATTCCCAGCAGCAGCAGCAGTCCCTTGTAACCGTAGAAAATGCCTAGAATGACAGGAGAGAGTCACAAGGACCACCATGCTCCTCACTCAATCCCCATCCCCTGTCTGCCCTTCACCTACTCTGCAATGGAAAAGGGGCCCTCCTCTCCAATCCAGCCCCTCTGACCTAGCAAACTTCACCCTGTATCCCCCACCCCCTATGTCCACCCAACTTGCCCAGACCTCGTCACTTTTTCATGGGATTCACACAGGAAGGCAATGGTGGCGAGCTGCTGTCAGTCAGGCAAGAGCTTGCTGAATATCTAGAAATAGGCCAGTCTGGGCCACACATGCCTCACCCTTACCCTCCAGGGGGGAAGGTGGTTTTCCAGGCAGAGGGTAGGTTTGCCATTTGTGACCATGAATCGAACAATGTTAATAAGGCCAAGGGGGATCTAGAAGATAATGTCGGGTCTGGAGGTGGATTACCCTCACTTGTCCCTCTGCTAAACACAAGTTCTTCATCCGTGCTTTGGGCCCTAAGCTCCTCATAGCAAAAGAGCAACTCTCCCCTATTCTCAGAAAAGATTAGTGCAATAACAAAGAGTAGGGTGTTCAAACTGGGTTGAGAAGCTCTCTACCTCCTCTTCCAAAGACCCCTCTCCCTCCAAGTCCTCTGCCCTTGCCTTCCCTCTTGCCTTTGTGCATCCCTGCCCTCCTTTGCCCACATCCCACACACCAAGCCATGTATTCATCTTCCTGGAGCTGCAATGCTCCAGCTGAGGCAGAATAGAGACGTCGATATCTTCCTTTGGTTCCTCCTTGGCAAATGTCTAGAGGAGAAACAAGGTCACAAGAAAGATGGTTGCCAGCCTCCCCTCCTCTCCTCAATGCTTCTCTGGCTTCCAGCTGTTCTCCTATGAGACCCTCAATGCGGATGCCAAATCTCACTCCAGGCCTGAGAATGTTTTCCTGAACCCTTGCAGGTGCTTGTTCCCCACTTTCCCTGATGCCTGGAAGTTCTACACACCCTTCCCAGATCCCCACCCCTTCCTTTCTTCAGCTATCTGGAGGAATCTTTCTTTCTTCAGAATCTGGAGGCCTATGAGGGGCTCCTTCTAGGAAGGAAAGGAAGAGCTTCCGATATGAGGAAGGCACTCTCACCAAGTAGCTTCATCCCTCGAGACCACACACAACCCCTGGGCCCTGATGGCCACTGAGCCCTGCTCATTCTCCCGACCACAGCACCTCCTCTCCAGCGGTACCTCAATGGTTCGATGCAAAGGGTCCACAATCTGCCAGATGGCGAGAGTGAGGACATCCATGCCCACCAGCAGGCCCACTGTGGCATATAGCTTCCAGGGTTCCAGAGTCTGGATAAATATGTGGGGAGAACAGGCACATCAGGCGAAAATGCTCTGTGCCCCAGGAGCCAAGGATCAGGGGGCTAAGGATTGGGCAGCAACTCACCTTTCTCCACTCCTTCTTTTCTTCCTTCTTTGTGAAGACCGTGTGGACCCACCAAATCTTGGTGAACATGGAGCCATAGCCCAGACTAAAGCCCAGGCCCAGGAGCCAGAGGCGGGCCTAGAAAAGAAGAGAGGGCACAGGCAGAATAGGGTAGGGTAGTAGCAGGGACTGCAGTAAGGATGGGCAGAACCCTAAGGGAGTGTGGGCAGGGAGCACATGGTGACACAGGGAGGATGGGAAAATGTTAACAGGATGGGGAGTGGCAGGGAGAGGGCAGTCTCCCCACCTTGAACAGTTCCTCCCATCCACCCTCTACTTCCACACCACCAAGGTGATCTTGCTAAAACCTCCTGGCTTTAGTGGCCAAAAACCTCCACCCACTCCCCAGTATCTATAAGTTACAGCCTGAACACTTCTGGATGTGACACAGATCCTTCACAACATGCTCCCACCCACCTGTCCAGCTAGGCTAATCTCCCAGCCCTGCATCTACCCCACGCTCCAGCCACACTGAACTACTCACTTTCTCTTCATCTACTCTCTTTCAAGTATTTTCTAGCCACACGATGCTCCCTATGCCCCTGAAGTAGCCTTCCTTTATTTCTCTAGCTGATAAAATCCTATTTGTCCTTCAGTATTCAAATGCACCTCTTCACGGAGGTCCACCCAATCATGCCAACAGTGAGCTGCATTCCCTTCTTTGCCCCCAAAGCACTCTGTGCAGATCTCTACTCTGGAACCTCTCCTACTGCACTGCAGCTAATTGTCTGCTTCTCCAGCTGCACTCTGGCCTCACTGGGAACAGAGGATTCCTGATGAACTGCATGTGCATGTGCATGGAAATGCCATGTGCACAGATGTATGATCAGGACAGCACAGAGCAGAGGAAAAAGAGAGAGCAAGGACAGGCAGGCAGATCAGGAGAAAGAGTGGGTGTTTCCACCAATGCAACAGAGAACCACTCAGCTATCACTGTTGAAGCTGGCCTCTCCCCACAGCGCTAGAACTTTCCATGTACCAACAGTCCCAGAGCCCCTCCTCCCTGTGTGGCAGTGGTCCCTTCCCCCCAACTCTCTCTGCTGTCTGTTTTGATCTCTGCTTCCATCCTTCCAAACCCAACAGAGGCTCCCAAGGGAAGTCCACAGTTCTGATTCTCAGCCCCCATACTACAGACAAGCAACCATTGTTCAGGAGACCTTTGAGCAAATTCCCTTCCTTTGCCTTCAATGGCTCCCTCCTCTTCTCTGCAAGGCCTGCCATGGCAACCTTGGAACTGACAAGTGAACTACAGAATGAAAATGGCCTGCAGGCACAAAAAGAAGGGACAGAGCCAAACAGAGACCAGAGGGGTGACGCTAGAAGGAAAGAACAGGGACAAGAGTCAGGGAAAGCTGAGGAGGAAAGGCAGAGAACCATAAATCATGGAAGGCGCTCCTGAGACGGGTGGGAGAGCCACATTCTGTGAGGAATTTGCCCACCACCTCCTCACCTGGCAGACGAAAGGGAACTGGTTCCTCCCAATGTGGTAACCATCCAGCCCCAGGGGGAAGACAGCAGCTAATGCCAGTGAGCAGCCCACAGCAGTCAGGTTGTTCAGGTTGGGCTGTGAGTTCTGGATATAACTAGGGCAGAGGTGGAGAGGGTGACAGGGAGAGATAATTACCCCTCTTCTCCAGGGAGGCTGAGCTCTCCAAATACCATGCAACGGCATGACCCTAATTTCAGGGCCAGGGGCTAAAGGAAGACAGGATTGGAGAAGACAGTGGAGCCTTGAGAGGCAAAGCAATGCAGTCATGGGGCTGAAGATGGAGTTGCAGAGGGCTTCCCAAGCACAGGCTCCCACTAGAATACAGGCTATCTATGTAGAGTCCAAGACTGTGAGACCTGGCCCCAAAGGTTGTTTTATCTCTTCTTTTCTTTTCCTTCCAGTTAGCTACTTTGAAGTAGGAGTGGGGGTTATATCTGGTTTGCCTGTTTTCATTCTTAACAAGTCAGAATGAACAACTCCATGATACATGGCCATGCGAGTTACACAGGTTTCATTCTCATCCTGTCCAGGAACATGATCAGTATCTCAGAGAGGCAGACAAGGAAAACATCAGAAGAGAAACTTACCGGACATGTGAGTTGTAGATGTTAAAGGACAGACAGACAACAGCTAGGACAATGCCCAGGCTGGAGAGAACCGAGACGGAGATAAAGAGTTTCTGTGACAGGAAGCGGAATGTCTTGATGACCAGGGTCTGGTCAGCTGGGGGGGACCCTCCTGCATGGCACAGGGGAGGAGGAGGGGAAGGGAAAAGAGAAGGGAAGGAGGACAAAGGAATGAAGACGGGATAGGAGAAAAGGGCAAAGAACTAGATTGCTGACAGACTTCAGTCATTGGCTGGGGACGTGAGGCCCTAACTGCACTGAACAGAGGTTACTGCAGGCAGAATGCTCAGTGCCACTGGGGCCGTTAGAAAGCAACCAGAAATGAGATGAGAAGATGGAGTGAATGGTCTGTCCACAGGTTGGGAAATGCTGAGGCATGTCACCAAAGTTGTAGTCTTTGTTTTTGTTTGTTCTTTAAGTTTTTCTGTCTTCCTTACAGCAAAGGAAAATGGGAAGAGAAAGAAGGGGATAACTAAAAAATGTTATAAAGTCTCTTATAACCCAAATCAAAGTTTCAAACGACAATTATTGAATCATAAAGCTAAAAGGCCTTGAAGTATCAAGTGTGGACACCTA
>NW_016804706.1:456165-461441 GCF_001698545.2 Rhinopithecus bieti
CAGGGCAAAACTCCAGCAGTGCTGGGAATGACTAGATTTCCACTGGGCAGGGCAGATGGCAGCCGTCTTCAATGGCTGGGCCTCCCCTTCATTCTCAAGGAGCCTTTTTTTTTATCAGTAGGTCCTTCCTTTTGTCCCCCTTCAGTTTCTCTCCTATGTCCTATCATTTAGGCCAAACACACAAAGAATAACTGCTTACTTTCCCTCTTTAAAAAGTATATTTTGAGGGATGAAGTGCTACCTATTAGGTACAATGTACACTATTTGGGTGACAGGTGCACTAAATGCCCAGACTTCACCACTATGCAATATATTCATGTAACACAACTGCACGTGTACCTCTAAAATTACATAAAATAGGAAAATTTTAAAATGCATATAAAAATAACAAGCACATTTTGGAAGATGACAATTACATGAGGTTTTCCCTCCTCCTCCATAGTTTAAGCAACCATTAAACTAAAGAGACAGACAAAGAGACAGCTCTGGGCTTGAAGTAGCTGGTTCAAATATATCAAGACACCAGGACATCTGGGAAACCCAAATGGAGTTTCCATTTCCCGCCCTCTGCCCACCCCCTGCCTCTAATCCCCAGTTACCCCAGCAATGTACTATTAAAAATAGTATAACCACCGCCTATTCCCTCTCCAAATACACCAGTCTCCCCTACCCACGCCTTAGGGGTTGTATTCACTCTCACTTAACCCTTTCTCCTAGCCCAGCTGCCAGCCACATACCAACCTAATAGTCTCCACCATTCCATCCTCACTCAAAGGCATGACTTTTTCCCTTGATTGTCCAGAGGGGCTGAAGGAAAATACAAACAAGGTCCACTCACCAATCCACTTATCTGTTTTGGACCAGGAAAGATCATCCTTCGTGCTGTCATAGTAGCCAATCTTCTTGTAGCTGCCACCTGAGCAGACGACAATAAAAGGAGTGACCACAGGGAGCCAAAGAGCTGATCCTAGGCATTTTCAACTTCCCACTTTCCTAGAGCTTTGCATGGCTATATCTGATTTTATTTTCACCTGAGGCCCTAAAGGATGCTTGGAAGGACCTACGAGTTGCTTGAATCAGCAACATGACTTAAAAGCAATATAAGGTGGTTCCTAAGGCAACTCAAATAAATAAGAATATCTATGTTTAAAAGTCTTCAGTGAGGAGGCTCCACAACATGTCTGCCACCTATTCCATTCCTCACACCTCTCTCGGTGAGATGTCTCTCACTTTGATTTTGGCTTCTAAAGCTTTACACATATTTCTGCTTATTCTTCCTCTCATGATGGGCAGGCTCTATTTTCCCAGTGGCTTTCATTTTAATTTTAGAACATTCTCTTCCGTTGGCTTGGGTTTTAATTCCTTGGATAAGTTATATCTGCCTCTTAAAGCGCCATTGAGTAAAATTTGGTCACTTCTAAGATTTCTGTTCTAGAACTGTTTCCGTTACCATAACTTTTCCTTCAAAAGCCAACTCACACTCCTTTCACCATGGCTGAAGTCCACTTCCTCTTGTCCTGGATACAAAGAGAAGCTGAGAGGATGTGGAGGTGGGGAGAAAGGAAGAAAGAAACTTTTCACAGGAGGCCAAGAAATAGCTCTCTTGGCCATGCCATAAAAGACTGAGAGCCGGGTGGAGCAGAAAAATTAACTCCTAGAAGTTCTGCAAATACCTAAGTGTGCTAAGTTTCAAGAAAATACAATCTATAAAAGCCAAGCTATACACACTGAAGATAAATTAGAAATGATAGCTTACACATCAAGGAAATTTGGCGGATTCCCTTAAAAAAATGTAGCAGTTCTCCTAGATTCAGCTTTCTTGAGTCTAACTGACAGGTCATCAACCTCTCAACCCAAGCCACTCCAGGGGAAATTTGTGAAATTAATGGAAGCCACTGGGAAAGAGAGTAGCTGTTTTTAATTTACACGCCTCTTTTCTTTACCTTTTTCTTTGAGACAGAGTCTCACTCTGTCACCCAGGCTGGAGTGCAGTGGCATGATCTCGGCTCACTGCAACCTCTGCCTCCTGGGATCAAATGATTCTCCTGCCTCAGTCTCCCAAGTAGCTGGGACTACAAGTGCCTACCACCACACCCAGCTAATTTTTTTTTTTTTTTTTTTTGTATTTTTGGTAGAGACAGGGTTTCACCATGTTGGTCAGGTTGGTCTCAAACTCCTGACCTCATGATCTGCCCGCCTTGGCCTCCCAAAAGTGCTGGGATTACAGGGATGAGCCACCACACCCAGCCTACACACCTCTTTTCGAGAGCAAAACCAGTGCAACTCAAAGACATCAATCTTCTTGTAGCTAAGCTTTTTATTATTATTATTTACAAGCTTGATGAACAGGGTTAAAAGAAAAGGGCAGAAGTGGGAAGGTGCCAGGGCAATCTTGTGATTCTGTGATATTCTTCCCCAGGTGGCATCCCAGCCCAGCCCCAGCCGGGCCCCCATGTCCAGTCCCCTCCTGCCCCAGTACTCACCCTGCAGCTGCTCGATAAGCGTCCATGCCATCCGAGAGCCACTGGCATCAAACACCACATGGCCCTGAGGGAAGGAACATGTGGAGGAAGGCAAAGGGGATAAAAGCAGGAGTGAAAGAGAACATCAGGGACTCTTTAAATCCTTCTGTTTTTGATGTAATTGAGCCTCTGAATGAATGCTATTTATGGCATTTGCCTGCATATAGGACACACCCCAGATGCCCATACCCTAGATTTTAGAAACATTATTCTTTGGAGAAGGAGCTTCACTCATGAGATTTGAATGGGAAAAAACCCCCAGACAGAACACCAGCAGGCTTCTGGTTGTGTGGCCTAAGCAAGTCAGCAAATCTCTCTGGAAACTAATCTTTTCATTTTAAAAGGAGTAAGAAGATGACCTTTCAGACTGTTTTGTCTTTCAAAATCCTACAATTCTCATCTGACTCATGAATACTCGGACTAGTTTGAAAAGAAATGAGGGGAGGGGTTTAAAAAAATGGAATACATCCTTTTTTTCCCTCCAGTCTTTGATGGGTTTTTCGAATTTGAAGATCCCTACTTCTCTGTTCGGAAACTGATTATTGCAAAGAAGTAACTAAGAAAAACAGAGAATGCATGTTTGTAGAAGGTGCTTCTCGGGAGTCTCTCTTGAGATTGGGAAGACAGGGGAGTATAAAGGAAGTTGTTGTAACTCACAGAGACACCCTCAAAGGACGAGGAGTTCATTGCCCGGTAGATTTGGTCGGTAATGGTCTGGTTGTTGTAGTTGAAGTCCTCCAGGCGCACGCCAGAATGGCCGCCTCCTCCAGATGTCTTGTTCAGGGCCAATGCCAAGGCCCAGATGGCATCATAGGCCAGCGGTGCCTCCTGGAAACCTCCTGTCTCCTCAGGGTGTCTTTTCAGTCGCTTGGTTAGTTTCTCCACAAATTCCTGGGATGTCTTGGGAGGAAAAAATCATAAGGAAAGAACTGAAATGTGTGTGGGTGTGGGGGAAGGGGTGCAATCCAACTCTGGCTCAAACACTTCTACTTGAATGGATGGTTTGTGTTACTGTTGTCAGATTGGGCATATGTACATTCAAAATCTTTAACTATACCCATGTGTCTGCCTTAGATCGGAAGCTACTAGACTAGAGCAGGGATTAGCTGTGTCCAGCGATCTTAGTGTGTATAGTTGCTAGCTCAGAACTGCAAACAGAGAAGTTTGACAAATAAACACTCTGGATAATGAGTGGCAAAGGATGGAAGGTAGAGCTAGAGTAAAGGGGGAGACATGGATATTCCAATGAAGAGTTATGACATTGATGTTCTCTGATCCTTCTGACTTTCTTCATAGAGTTTTAACCCAGGATCTAACAGCTCCTACAATTCTGAAAGATTCTAGAAAAGGTGATAGCACAGTCTTCTCACTCTGCTTGCCAACCAGGAGGAATTTTCTTCAGCGTGCTAACTTCTTGCCATTCTTGTGTGCTTTCAGTTCACTTCCTCTTAGAGGGCTTTCGGAAGACTGAAAACTACAGAAATATCCTTCACATTTTTGAAGTCCATTACTCAATCCTACCCACACCCCTCCTAACACTCAACCTTCTTTTCCAAGAAAGCTAAAAGAATTAGCTTTAACTCTCTCATGAACTGGGTCAAGAGACAGGACTTCATATACCTTGCAGTAACCGTGTTTGGCTAAATAACTGTAGGTAAATTATTTAACCTCTTGGAACTACATTCTACATACTGGAGAAAATCACATCACTCCTTCTTTACCTCACAGAAACCATACAAGGAAAAGCTTAGCAACTACTTCTTGGGAAACCACAAGTAACACACAAGGGACCATACAAGTAATTGTTTAGGTTTGGAATGTATTAACACATACACTAATGAAAGAATAAATAGATGAATGAAGAATAAATAACTTTGTTCCTCATGCCTTGCTCACTTTTTCTCCAACTTTCTAGAGAGATGGAGAAGTGAGATATGCAAAGGGCACAGGCAGTGTAGAGCAGTGGCTACTACATTGGGATTTGAAGCAGCCTGGGCTTTGAAGATGCCTGGGTTCTGCCCTAGGGTAGAATGGGCCTGGGTTCTACCCTTGAGGACAAGATCAAATCCCATCCCTTTCTTAATCATCAGCGTCTAGCACTGTGCCCAACCATAATGAAGTCACAATAAATGTCCATTGGATAAGGCCAGTGAAAATACTCTGTAAAGTATTTAACAGTACATATACACATCATTATACATTTGTCCAAACCCACAGAATATATAACACCAAGGGTGAACTCTAATGTAAACTATGGACTTTGGGTGATTATGATGTATCAATGTCGGTTCATCAGTTGTAACAAACGTACCACTCTAGTGGAGGATGTTGATAATGTGGAAGGCTACGCATGTGGGGAGTATATGGGAAGTCTCTGTACCTTCATCTCAATTCTGCTGTGAAACTAAAACTGCTTTTTTTTTTGAGACGGAGTCTCGCTCTGTCGCCCAGGCTGGAGTGCAGTGGCTGGATCTCAGCTCACTGTAAGCTCCACCTCCCGGGTTTACGCCATTCTCCTGCCTCAGCCTCCGGAGTAACTGGGACTACAGGCGCCCCCCACATCGCCCAGCTAGTTTTTTTTTTTTTTTGTATTTTTTTAGTAGAGACAGGGTTTCACCGTGTTAGCCAGGATGCTCTCGATCTCCTGACCTCGTTATCCACCCGTCTCGGCCTCCCAAAGTGCTGGGATCACAGGCTTGAGCCACTGCGCCTGGTGAAACTAAAACTGCTTTAAAAAAAAAAAAAAAAAAAAAA
>NW_016804706.1:461617-497393 GCF_001698545.2 Rhinopithecus bieti
TTTTGTATATTTTAGTAGAGATGGGGTTTCACCGTGTTAGCCAGGATGGTCTCGATCTCCTGACCTCGTTATCCACCCGTCTCGGCCTCCGAAAATGCTGGGTTCAAAAGCTTGGGACACACTGGCCGGTGAAACTCAAAATGCCTTTAAAAAAAAAAAAAGCCAGGCACAGTGGCTCATGCCTATAATCCTAGCACTTTGGGAGGCCGAGGTGGGCAGACTGCCTGAGCTCAGCAGTTCAAGACCAGCTGGGCAACATGGTGAAACCCCATCTCTACCAAAATACAAAAAATTAGCTGGGTATGGTGGTGTGCACTTGTAGTCCCAACTACTCAGTAGGCTGAGGGCTGAGGCTAAAGAATCACTTCAATTCGGGAAGTGGAGGTTACAGTGAGCTGAGATGATGCCACCGCACTCCAGCCTGAGCAACAGAGCAAGGCTCTGTCTTTAAAAAAAAAAAAAGAAAAGAAAATTTTATTTTAAAAAGGCTTTATAAAAAACAAGTCAGCCTGGGCACAGTGGCTCGGTGGCTCATGCTTGTAATCCCAGCACTTTGGGTGGCTAAGGCAGGTGGATCACCTGAGGTCAGGAATTCCAGAGAGCCTGGCCAACCTGGTGAAACCCCGTCTCTACTAAAAATACAAAAATTAGCTGCGTGTGTTGGTGGGCTCCCGTAATCCCAGCTACTTGGGAGGCTGAGGTAGGAGAATCGCTTGAACTCAAAAAGCAGAGGTTGCAGTAAGCGGAGATCATGCCAATCGCACTCCAGCCTGGGCAACAGAGCGAGACTCCATCTCAAAAAAAAAAATTAGTCGGACTTGGCTGGGTGCAATGGCTCACGCCTGTAATCCCAGCACTTCAGGAGGCCGAGGAGAGAATCACGAGGTTAGGTGTTCAAGACCAACCTGACCAACATGGTGAAACCCCATCTTTACCAAAAATACAAAAAAAATTAGCTGGGCATGTGTGCCAAAATCGCAGCTATTCAGAAGGCTGAGGCAGGGAATTGCTTGAACCCAGGAGGCAGAGGTTGCAGTGAGCTGAGATCGCACCATTGCACTCCAGCCTAGGCAACAGAGCAAGACTCCATCTCAAGAAAAAAAAAAAAAAAAAAAATTAGCCAGACTTGGTGGCATATGCCAGTGATCCCAGCTTACTTAGGAGGGGCTGAGGTGGATGGATGGCTTGAGCCCAGGAGGTCAAGGCTGCAGTGACTGCACCACCGCACTCCTGCCTGGGCAACAGAGGGATACTCTATCTCAAAAAAAAATAAAAATAAAAGTCTGTTGGATAGATAAAGGGATGAATTCATATTCTAATCATTTTACCTGCAATGAAATCTCAAAAAAGTTATTAAACCTCACCAGTTGGTTATTCAGCTTTAAAATGAGAATAATACTATCTAAAATAGTGTGAAATGAAATTAGAACATGTATAAAAATGCTGGGTATAAAGTAAGTTACATTTTTTCTATGTGAATTTCCTTGACTCTCAACCTCATCTTTGTTACTGATACTCAGTTCTATAATTTCAGCCAAATATTTCAATATTTCAAGTCCATATTTCTTTTTTTTTTTTTTTTTTTCTCTCTCTTTTTTTTTTTTTTTTTTTTGAGATGGAGTCTTGCTCTGTTGCCAGACTGGAGTGCAGTGATGCGATCTTGGCTCACTGCAACCTCTTGGTTTCACAAGATTCTTGTGCCTCAGCCTCCGGAGTAGCTGGGATTACAGGCACGCAACACCACACCCAGCTGATTTGTGTATTTTTAGCAGAGACAGGGTTTCGCCATGTTAGCCAGGCTGGTCTTGAACTCCTGACCTTGTGATCCACCTGCGTCGGCCTCCCAAAGTGCTGGGATTATAGGCGTGAGCCACCGCGCCTGGCCTCAAGTCCATATTTCTAACTGACTCTGAGGCATTTATAAATGGATGATGAATACTTTCAAAATCAAAATATCCAAGACGAAGCTCAATTTTTCCTTACTCCCAAACAGTTCCCAGGAAACGGGACTGAAGCCTTGGAATCACATTAGACCCTTTCAAATCACTGAGTCCTCTTAACTCTTCTGTTGAAATGTTTCATTGATATCAAACCCTCCTTACACAGGATGATGATGATGATGGCTAACATTTACAGTCCTTAGTATGTATCAAGCATTTTCCTAGGGAACCTATATCACCTTATTTAATCTTCAAACAATCCAATGAGGTGTTATTATTCCCATTTTAGAGATAAGAAAACTGAGGCAGAGAAGAGTTATATAACTTGCCTGAAAAAAATTATACTGCTAGTGAGTAGCAGAGCTAATCCATACTTTTACCAGCCACCCTACACAGTCTCTGTACGTGAGACCGCCTCTCTCCAAGAGCATCTGCACAAATAGCGGCTAGGCTAATACTTTGAGTAGTCCTTAGTTTCAAATTGAAAGATTGGTCTATTCAATCTTCAGTTCAACGTAAATACAGCATAAAAAAAATCACCCAGATGGAAAGGGATTAATCTGCTCAGCATGATGCGGTCCCCTGCCCAGGTCGTCATACTCTGTGCTCACGCCAGGTCACTACCACAAACACGCCTAACCACCGGGGGCACCATTGCTCCTGCCACCCCAAGAGTAGAGAAGAGTAGAATGCTTCCCCCTTGAGTCAGTAAAGATACAGTTATAGATTGTCAAACAGAAACTCTACTCTGCAGCTTAAGGAAATCTGAACAATAAAGACCCCTCAACCCATAGCAATTAGTTAATCAGCCAAGTGCAAATCCTCATCTGGCTCTCAAGAATGAATGCTTGACAGTGGGCTAGAATGTGTATCTTGAGGTAGCTTTTTAGTTTGTATTGGTCCTAGGTCTGATGGGATCTCTACCCCAATCAGGATTTCCTCAAAATCTAATCTCCAGGATGCCACCTCCCACATTCCCCTCTATCCCACAGTTACATTTCTCTAAAACCACCCTAACCTACTCTCCATTTCCACATATGGCCCCTAAAGATGTTTTCTCTAAACTAAGGCTTCTCACTCTCTGCACTATTTATTAACATTTTGAGCAAGATAATTGTTTGTTGTCAGGGACTGTGCTTTGTAGGATGTTTAGAATCATCTTTGGCTTCAACACATTAGATATCAGGAGCATGTATCCCTCCCCATCCCCTACCCTCAACTGTAACAACCAAAACTGCCTCCAGATAGGGTAGCCTCTGGTTGAAACCACTACCCTAACTAATAGTTCTCAAGGTGTGATCCCCAGACCAGTAGCATCAGCATCCCCAGGGACTTACTAGAAATATTTCTCAGGCCCTAGCCCAGATCTCCTGAATCAGAATTTCCAGGGGAAGGGCCTGGTAACCTGTGTGCTACCTTTCCAGGTGGTTCTGACGAACGTTAAAGTTTGAGAACTACTGATCTAAATGTAAGGCCATCCTTAGGGAATAAAAGCAACTCTGCTTCTTTTCTAAGTCTCCATGGCTCCGGCCCCCTAAGTCCAACCCTTACTTTGATCCACTTCTATTGGTGCTGTTTGATTCATCTATAATCTCTCCTGCCCCTAGGCTGTTGTTAAGACTGCTTCTATCCTCTTCAGAAAATATTGGCTTCCCCATTGGCATTTTAGGCTGGTCCCATTGGAAGCCCTACGGACTCTATCTTTCTCTAGAGACAAAAAGCCAGAAAGGGACCTTCCAAGTCTTCCTGCCCCAACGCTCAGGTGTCCCTCTATGTTCCTAACCAACTCTCTGTTCTCTCTCTCTCTCTTTTTGTTTAGAGCTGGGGGTCTCACTATATTGCCCAGGCTGGTCTTGAACTCCTGGGCTCCAATGATCTTTCTGCCTTGGCTTCCCAAGATGCTGGGATTACAGGTGTGAGCCACCAGACCCAGCCAAATCCCTGTTTTCTGTCAGCCTCCTCTAGCTCCCTGCTGTAAGACAGAATCAATGATCGGCAGGTCCTGGGCTCAGGGCACCAACAAGCCTTTCTGGCTTTGGTAGCCAATTCCAATACTTTCCCAGGTTTTAGGGATGACTCACCTCTTGGGTACTCTACGGGAAAGTGATCTTCCAAAATTTTTTCATTGTATTTTTCAACTAACATACCTTAAAACATAGAGTCCACTTAGAATGTCCCAAAACAGTGTGCATGACCAGAGTCCATGTGGCAGCAGATCTTTCATCACAACGCACCACCAGAGTCAACTTCCTAAATCTTATTTCTCCTTTGCTTAGAAACTGCCAGTAGCTAAAAAGTGTTAGCAGATAAAAGTACAAACTTTTTAGTCAGGCTTTATAGTTTTCCATGGGAAGTGATGAGGCAGAGCAGTTTGGAGTCAGATTTAACTAGGATTCAACTCCAGCTGGACTGCTGAGTAGCTGCATGACCTGAGACAAGTCATTAAACCACTCTGAGTCTCATTTTCCTGGTCTACAAAATGTAAATAATAAGTCCATATCAGAGTATTGCTGTTAGGATCCCTGAAATCATGAATCTAAGCTCCACATAAATGCCACTGTTAGTAAAACTTTTTAAATCAAGCTATTTGGGGGCTTTACAACCATTAACTCAACCCTAGCACGTTCTCCAAAGCAGGTACACACTTGGTACAATAAGCAGACACATAGGTGGACGTATCGAGCTTATCCCAAATTCCTGTACTCTTTACAATGTAGTGCTGAGCAGTAAAGAAGCCTCTTCCCCTACGCCTACACCCACACTCACTTCTGCCCCTCAGCTGCAGGGCTGCCCCAGCCCTCCCAAATCAGAGAATGCGCCTGCTCGCTCCAAGTCTGTCATTAACCAGCTGTCTGGGGCTAAATGATTTCAAAAGCCCCTTCTCCATATAAAATTCTAAAAAAAGAATCATTAAAAAAAGCAACAGGATCCAAGCTAATTGCATATCAATCATGAGTGAATATTAAGCAACTCTAAAGTACTAACGTAAATCACCAAGAAAATAAAATGCAATCCTGCCCAGACACAGCGCTCCTGTAAAGGTGTGCTTGCGTATACAGCATCCATATTATCATTAACGCCGGTTCCTCCTCTGACTTCTCACCAACTGCTCCTCGTCTCCATGGTAACAGCCCTTCCACTCATTAGGAACCCACTGAACATACAACTCTATCTTTTTTTTTTCTCTCTCTCTCTCCTACCCAAGGAAGTCAGAGCAAAGGTAGGATCCACAGAAAACATAATGCAGACAAGTCCAGGGTGGGCACAGCGCCCTCTTCTCCCTTATATCCAAATTCCACACCCTCTCCCTGGCACCCTCTCCCCTGCAAGCCTCCCTCAGTCCCCTCCACCCTCCCAGGTGCCAGCCTGCAAGTCCCCACACTCTCACCATGTTGGAAATGCTGCGGGTGTTGGCAGGATTCAGCATGACAATCTCAGTGGTGATGTGGCCCTCCACGGCCTCAGTCATCTCATCCACTGTGCAGTTGATAGAAGGATCGTAGATCTTGAACCAATTGTCAGCATACCACCCAATGAGGAACCAGACGTACTTCTTCCCAAAGAGACGCTCCTTGTACACCTGAATACAGAGGAGGATGGCTGGGTTTTTGTTTGCTCGTTTGTTTGTTTTTGTCTTATCTCACTTGACACTATTTAGCCTCTTGGGAACCAGGGAAGAGCAGTAGAACTACAAAGAGAAATCTGCAAGTCTTGGGGATGGTAGGAAAGGCTGACAATTCCTCCTTCTAAGTTACTCCCCAGTCCCTGTATTTCTGAGTGGCCTTTTCCAGTCAGTCAGGACAGATGGAATTCATAGGCTTCTCGGGAAACACAAAGCAGTAGAAAAATGAGATCTGAAGAAAGCATCATGTGTGTGCAGACAAGGGATGCAGTCAGAGACAACAGACAGAGACATCCTATGAATCGTCACCTCAGATCATATGCTATCAACTCAGGCACAGATGCCGAGAGGAGGCCCCACAAGAAAACCAAGGGGAATTCCCACCCAGTGCCCCTCCCTCTTCAGATCCAACTCCACCTCACAAAAAACTTTCCGGGCTTCAGTCTCATAGAAAAGTCCCACGATGATTCGGGCATCCTGGCGCTACAGAACAGAGAGAGAAATAGCTCCTGAGGGACATCTGGGAATGCCTGAGGGGCTAAGCCAGGCATCTTCGCAGCTTTGATTTCCCATCCCAAAGTGCTTAGTGCACGGTAACGCTCAATGCATAGTGGATAAACGTCAATTGGAAGATGGAGCTAAACTTCCCCAGGAGATGCTATTGCCTCAGAGAATCAAAACCTGCCCCCGCCTTGCTTTCCTCTCCAACCAGCCCCTGTCCCCCAGCTTGGTCCCTCTGTAAACAGAGCCCACCACTTCCAGCCACCTGACCTTCAGGTTTTTGACAGGCACAGCCGGATCTGAGAAGAAACTCTGGCGGAAAGTAATCTCAATTCCAGCCTCCTTCACTCGTTCCTCCAGGTCGTCCAGAGTCTTGGGTGGGAATGAAAAACAAGTTGGAAAAACACAGGTGCATGAGGGAATAAAGACCAGAGAGGTGAACTGGGGATTTCAGAGCAGTACTCAGATAGAGCAAAGACACAGCCATTCTGAACCTTCCTTCAACAGCTTCTGTCCCTGGAGTGAGGAGTTCAGGAAGGCGTCTGGTCTTAGGATATGGCTTCCAAGTGGGAAGGTGAATGATGAGCCCCTGCTGAGGCTCTGTGTGGGGGAAGCCACTCCATTCACCCACTCCTACCACTGAAGGCAAAGATGGGGGAAAGAAACATAGAGGAACCAGGAAAAGACAAGGCGAGGACTAGGACAGACAGCATGATGCCAACCTCAAGAGGCGAGTGGGCAGACAGACAAAGAATGGTCTGAATCAGAGCGAAAGTGGGGGAGGATTAAAGGGCCACTGAACACAGTGGATAGAAGACCCAAAGAATAGAACCAAAGGAAGGGCGCAGACTGCCTTCTTCAGATGTAGAGCCTGTATTTCCTCTCTACCTCCCCAAATCTCCCTCTCCCCACTCAACCTTTCCTTGTCTGTTGGCTTCTCTCTCTTAGTGCCAACTACCAGACCCATGCAGCTGTCCGTCTGCCCCTCTCTCTCCTCTCCCCCATTCTCCTCTCTCTCTCTCTCTCTCTCTCTCGCTCTTTCTCTTTCTCCTCTCCTTCTCTCCCCTGTAATCCACCGGCTCCATCCCCTCTGTTCCCATTCGCACCCACCCACCACCCCCCTTGAGAGCCTCTGGAATCTGCTGCCTTCCTGGATTCCTATCTCATCTTCCCTCCCATCTCTTGCCTCCACTTTGGATTGAACCTACTTTAACAGAACTGAGTCATTCTGGGTCTGTCTGTCGGGAACACGGCATTAAACAGGGGAAAAAAATCATGAAATCATAAAGACAGAGAGGATTCCAAAAACTCAACTCATTCTTTCCCCTGGCTACAGAAAGAACATGCACTTAATCCTCAAGAAATGTGTTCTCTTTTAATGAAGAATCAAGCTCTCGCCTCTAAAAGTGAATCTCGCATCACATCTCCCTGTGCTGGAATTAGAGCTTATGTCCCTTTACCCCTTGCCCAACCCCTCCTCACCGAAGTGAAGACCTCAGTGGTCTGCTGGATGGTAGCAATCTTCTTCCAGCCCCACTTTTCAAAGAGTTTCACGCGGGTAGGGTTGTGGAGTGTGGCTGATGGGTGCGTTCGGAAGAAAGTGGGGAAACGCTGCCGATTTGACAGGGCTGGTGAGCTGGAGCCATAGGAAAGCTGTGGGGCAGGGAGAGTGAGTGCAACAGGGTCTGTTCACTGAGGACACCAAGCGTGGCTAAGAGTTCCTTTAACCCTCTTTCTGTCTTTCAGTTTCTCTACTTTACTCTCTCCAAACCTCCCCACCTCTGGTCTGCCTAAGGAAAAGTGATTCTCAAAGGCCCACGCACCCCTCACAATCAGGATGCTCTTTCACTGATCTAATTTCAATTCCTTCTGAAGAAGGAGGTCAGCTGCAGTACTGTCAGGCCACTGTTGCTAGGAAGCTGCCTAGCTCAGGTCTGCAGAGGACTCTGAATCTTAGAAGCAGGTCCCCTGCAATCTTTTCAATACAAACCCGCAATCGCGATCGTCCCTTTAGTAGAGCTCAAAAGGGAATGACCCCATCTTTTGACCCCCATAGCCCTACTTACCACAATGAGGTTCCACATCCTAGCAGCCTCAGCCACCAGCGTGGAGACAGAGCTGCAGCCAGGCATAAGGATGATCTTGATAGGGTCGTTGTAGAGCAGCTCATACAGGTACTTGGTGGCCTGGCCTGGATCACACTGAAAGACAAGAGAAGAGATGAGGGCAAGCTCTCCTGGGGCCCCTCCCCTGTCTGCAATTCCTACTCTTATCTTTCTCAAACAAATTAGTTCCTTTCTCAACTACTCACTTTCATCATTAATTACCATTTTCTTCTCCTTTCTAGCATCTCTTCCTGTCAAGAGTCTTTTTTCTCCTCTTTCATTAAACTTCCTTCTCTGTCTTTCATCTGGAGCCTTACCCATCACCTCTCCTGCACACCCCTCCTTTGGTATTAATGAACATATCACCTTACCTCCGTTCAGCTCACCCTCAGACCCTTCCCTTTGTCACCAGGCCCTTTACCCCATGTTTCTATGCTCCAAACACCAGTGGGTAGAAAAGAGTCAGTAGGAATATGGTAAACTCTTTCCATGTCCTCAGGCAGCTTGCTCAAAGCCATATTATGAAAATCCCTTCCTCACCTCTTCAAACCCCTTCTCCCCACCTTCCCTTTGTTTCCTCCCTCTTCTCTTTTCAGAGCTAGTGATAAGTAAAGAGAGAACAGGAACAAGACCAGTAGGGGGTCCCGCTCAGTGATCCATCCCTCCTGCTGGGCCCTGACATTTGACAGGTCCATTAGAAAAAAAGACACTGGGGGGTGGAAGTGGGGAAGAATGTAGGATGAGGAAAGAACAGAGAGAATGAATAGAATGGAACTCTCAAGAAACCAGACAATTTGAGAGGTGCCTTAAAGAGAGGCTTGGAGCTAGGGAAAGTAAACAAGCAGAAAGCCAGAGAAGAAAGGAAGCCTGGGAGGAGGGGAAATGGGGGAGGAAGAGCCAGCCTTGGGTCTCCCACTGCCTGTTCCCTTCCTGCTGATATATGACATTTCAGAAGCTGCTGGAACCTCAGTGCATGTGAAGACAAAATGGCAGCCAGTGGGGAGCCAGGGCAGAGGGGACACAGACAGGGGGCTCAGGGGACTGAGGAAGGTGAAATGTTGCGGGGAGGAGAGGATAAGTAGAAAGGAAATAAAGAAAGCACTCTGGAGCCTGCTTACCTCCCACTGAGGCCTGACATTTGGGACACGGTGGGAAGTTGGAGAAGGGGGAAACAAGGGAAGCTGTTGGAATCTGAAGAACCAGCACTCACTGAGAACTCTGTTGCCCACCCTACCCTCACCCTGGCCAAGGGCAGTGTTCAACAACATTGGAAGGTTTTCTCTTTATGCCTCCCACTAAGGCAACTTTGTAAATCTTTACCATTCTCAGGACCCACCTTCCTGCACTCTCCCCACATTTATTACTCCAGATCCTGCTCCCAGCTTCTCCTACAGCCCCTCGGTGCCCCTCCACTTCTCCTCTAAAGACAGGGTTAATAGGAATAATGAGGACATACAAGAACATATAAGATACATATCAACAGGGCAATGCATGCCCCCCATTTTGTTTCCTGATTTCTTATCTACCTTTTCTTGCAACCCTTTCCCTCTTCCACACACTGTTCATCACTGCAGATTCTCTCCACCACGAGATTCTCTCCCCCCTCCCCAATAGACTTCCTTAGTTCTCCTCCCTCTCTTTGCTCTTGCAATGATCTGGATTTGCAGGCAGGAAACCGACTTATTCCAGTTGACACATTCCGGTTCCTCTGCCTTCCCATCCAGCCCCGCTTGCTGCCTCTGGTATGTTCTCCTCCAGTTCCCTTCTCCCAGTTCCCGCGTCTGCTTCCCACCACCTCCAGGGAATCACCTGTCATGGTGGATGAGTTTGAGCTCACAGCCAGGCCTCCCCTATCTCCTGTGATCCCCTATCATAAAGCCTGCACCCATCTCTCCCGGTAATTTTCTTCACACTCCACTCCCCATAGCCAGTAGTGATCTCTCTGACCGAGTCTGACCCTCTACCAGATCTGATCCTCTATTTCTCTTCCTGCCTCCCATCCCCTAATACCTAATTATTTTCCTGTACCCTCCTGCTCTTCCTATAGGCATTCTGGGGTTAGCTTACAGCTCAGGAATTCACCAAGACAGGATGCCTATTGGTAAAAATACAGATAAATACTTGGGATTCATCCCTGACCAAGGAGCTAAAATCTGTATTTTTAACAA
This sequence comes from Rhinopithecus bieti, assembly GCF_001698545.2. NCBI lineage: Eukaryota > Metazoa > Chordata > Mammalia > Primates > Cercopithecidae > Rhinopithecus > Rhinopithecus bieti. Next base: position 471,954 of record NW_016804706.1, read on the forward strand.
ACTCCTCTGGTGATTCTTATGTACACTGAAGGTTGAGAACCATGAGAAAGTAACAGTCAAAGGGGATTTGAAGTTCTCTCTCCAAGCTCCTGACAATTCTTGTGCTCTCTTCTCCTCAAGTACCCTACTTTCAACCTCACTTCTGTCCCCTCACACACCTATCACACACACACACCTATTTCTAGGTGTATAGTGACGTTCTAAAGAATGAATACAAACCCTTGGACCACCCCAAGGTTGATCTTTGGTAAGATCACCAAATTCTCACCTTCTGTACTCTATTTCACCCTAACCCAATTCCTTAAGTCTCTGGGGCCCCATGTCAGCAAAGATAAATTTGAGGTCTTAAATCTCCTTCCCTGTGTCACATCCTTTCCCGCACCCCCAATTATTCATGTAGGGCAGGGGTGGGAAAGGAACCTCATTATAAGCTATCCCCTAATACCCCTGGACACAAATTTGCTTACCTTCTCTCTCCCTCAACTCACCTCCCTATTCCCTAAATCCCATTTCCCTTCTCACATCCTAGAGGCCACAATGCTATAAGGGAAGATAAGGTCAGGACCCAAGTTCCATAGGGTGCCCCAAGATCTCTCATTATCCCCACCCTACCTCCTTGCCCCTCTCCCCCACTGCCATTCTTTTCTGTTCTCTTCTCCCTATATGCTGACTCTTCTCCATCCCCATGCTATTGTGGGGGCTCCCATGTGGATCCCCAATCCAAATCATTTTCCCAGTGCTTTTGCCCACCTCTTGATCATTAGCCTTCCCCAGTCTCCATATGCCATCTATCCCACAGTCTGGGAATGCTCAACAGGGTTGGAAATAGAGAGATGAGAAGGAGTCAGGTAGGGCTCACCACTACCTTGCTGTTTGTTATGATAAATAAACTAGAGCTCTCAAGTCTCTCAAAATTTTCCTCATTCTGTCTCTATTCCTTTCAGCTCCAACCTACGCCAAGACTTTACCTTGTTACCATGGTAAATGTAAACCCCCAATCCAGCTACCCACCTCTGACATTCCCTCCACCCCCAACCCATTCCAGGGTTAGTTTACTCCCTCAGAGGATCAGTGTCTCCCAATACCTTAAATCCACCACCAGTTTCCCGAAACCCCTACACTTCTGGGAGACTCCCGCAGCGGGGCAGAAGGGTCTGCCTTGCAGCATGCTTAACCATCTTGAACCCCTAGACGCTCATCTTGGACCTCCAGCCCCTGCGACTCTCCCCGAGCTCCTGCACCTCCAGCCCATCTCCTGCCAGTCACACAAGGGAGGGGTCTGCCTCGCAATCCCAGAGACGACTCAGACAGATGGAGGCGCGTGCAGCTGGCTGGCCCCCTGCCCCGCAAACCCCCACCTCCCACCCACCCCCATGTCCAGGGCTACCTTGCTGTCGTGGTGGATGAGCTTGAGCTCATAGTCCGGCAGGATGTCCCTGCGGCTATTCACGTCCTCCAGCGCCATCTCCACCGCGGGCTGGCAGGCCTGGCCCCCTGGCCAGCCCCCACTCATGGGAAACAGTGCCCCGATGTACACTGCGCGCCGTTCTGAGGAGGGGTGCGGGGGGACCCGCGGGTGAGGCCGCGGAAGATGGGGGGAGTGTGAGGCCCATACCGGAGCCACCCCTGCCGCCATCACAACCAGAAGCAGCAGTGGCCACCCCACCCGCGGAAAAGGGGCCCCTGGCCCCATGGCGTGGGGGGCAGGGGTAGCTGTTGGGGAGCGGAAGGAGCTCAGGGGGGACACTTTTCCTGGGGAGGGCTGCTGAGAGGGTGCCGGGGAGGCGCCTCCATCCCTGGTTTTGTGGGGAGGAGGGGGCGAGGGCCCCGGAGAAGCAGGGAAGGTTGGCTTCCTACAGCCCCCGCGGCTCTCGCCACCGTCGCCGCCACCGCGGACTCTCCTCGCGGACTGACTGACCGACGGAGGGGAGGAGGAGGAGGAGGGAGATGTGGGGCTGGGAGGGGGCTCTGACGTCACGGACGGCGCGCGGCAGCGGGGGCGGGGGGTTAGGGGGGCGGGCGGGAGCTGGGGGAGGCAAGAGGGGGGCGGGGGAGGGAAGCGAGTGCCCCTTGGTGGGAGCGACAGTCGCGGAGGGGCGGGGGACGGGGAGGGGAGAGGAGGGGGGATGCAACCTCGAAGAGGAAAGGAACGAAAGAGGAAGGGAGGGATCTCACTTAAGGGGACCCGAGGGGAGGAGAAATGGGGACGGGGCGTGCCAGGAGGGCGGGGTGGGCGGAGGGAGCAGCGGGAGGCTGAAGCACGGAGGAACCAGAGGTAGGAAGGGAAGGATGCGAGTGGGACGGGAGAGAAACGGGGCTGGCGCCTGAGGTCTGAAGTGGGAGTATGAGTCGATACAGTGAAGCACTGAGGGTATGGGGGGAGAGGAAACGGTTTTGGAGGGAACGAGTTGGGTGCGGAAGGGAGACTGGTTTGAGGGAGTGGTGGGATCGTGGAAGGGAGCCTGGGGCGGGGTAGACAGAAACCTGAGAAAGGGAGACGGGACATGGAATTGAGAAAAGACAAGGAAGGGGTCCACAGAAGGAAAGGATGTGGGGAAGAGCGCGAGAGGCCTGGCCAGGGTTGGGATGGGTGGGACGGGCTGAGGAAGTCCATTAGGTGAAATCCTAGGAGGCAGCAGGCTGGAAAAGGTTCCAGAGAAGGTCGCAAGAAACCCCACAGGGAAGACGTGGTGGAAGCTCAGGGTCTCCCAGCACCCTGCCGCCCTCTGCTGGGCTCTGCCTGACACCGGCGAGGCAGTCTGGGAGGAGGTGGAGCCCAGGGAAGTGTAGCCAAGCAGGGACACGGAGGGACCGCAGCCCGGAAAACCGGGACTGGAGGCAGGAAACAGGTAGGGAGGGAAGGGGGTGGCCGCAAACTGGGGTGGGTTGGGGAAGGTGACAACGGACGACGCCCCGTAGCCTCAAGGGCAGAATTTCAGGGGGTGGAGGGTGCAGAGTGAAGGGGAGGGCATTGCAGTGCACGCGGTAAGGGTTTCTCATCTCACCTGAGTGTGGCGTTCGATTCACTGGCAGCAGGAAAGACGGGGATCAGAGAAGAGTTACCACTGGCGCCCAGCTTCCCTGGCCTGATCCCCAGCCCCCTCCCACACCTGTCCATGCTGAAGACCAGGGAGGGCAGAAGCCTGCGTTTCTGAGGGGAGGGTGCCTGGGGATAAGAGCAAGGGGGTTCTGGGGATCAGGACTTATTTTCTTCTTCGAGTTTTCATAGAACAACAGAATTTGAGACAGGAATGCCGGTAGCTAAGTTTGGGGCAGATCTTGGTTCTGTGGTGCCTGAATATTACAAAATTGGTAATCTTTAAGAAAAAAATTACACATACAATTGGCTTTAAGCAATTGCTGTTAAAATCTTATTTCTGCAATTTTTACAAAAGCCTATTACCATATGAACACATATCCATCGAGCCCTCTATATTATTAGAGCACAGGAAGAGGGCCCTGTAGGTGAGAAACCTTGAAGCCTAAGTTTCGGTAGTGTCATAAGTCCACCCCTGGATGGGACTCTCCATTTCCAGAATAAAATGGTAAACTAGAAGCAGAATAACTGAGTTATGTGAGGAAAGTAAAGCCCAAGGATCTTGAAAGAATCTACCAGGGTAGAGGAAGTATGAGGCATAGGAATGGGATGACTGCACCCCAGGAGAGAAGATGGCAGAGTTCAGGTGCCTAGAAAAGGGAGAGTTTGTAGAATTACATGGCAAAAAAAAAAAAGTAGACAGACACAACACTGATTCCCTTAGGGAATAATGGAGGTTGTCTGGGAGGTATAGAAAAGGACTGTCTTCTTCCCACCCCATCCCTGAGTTGTTCTTCATCTTCTGATAGTGCTGCCTCCAATTTTAAGTCTTTTACCCTAATATGTTTCCACCCCCAGAGCTCTCCTTCTCCATTTTTCTCAGTACAATGTTTGATTTATTTCTGAGACTTTACAATAAATTAATTATATAAGGAATGGTGAGGGATCAATTCTAGAAGAGGGTGATGCAATGGAAAGTTCTAAGTTTAGAGAAAGGGAAAATTGGAGTATTTAAACCTTAAGAAGGTGAGAGAGGTGAGATTCATAAAGGAAAAGAGAAAACGTGAGGCTTTAAGAATTGGGAGCAGGAAGAAGATTTTTTTAAAAGGTAAAGGAAGGAAGCCCACAACCTACAGAGGATATCCGGGACTGCAAGAGGAAGTTTGAGGCAAGTGATGGAGGAAAAAGGGACTTTCATCTCCCCTTTCCAATGTCCTCCCCACATTTTGTAGCTCCCCATTCTTTCCCATTATCCATTCCCACCCCACTCCCATCCTCACACAAGCGTCCTCATCAGCTGCATGCAGGCAGCTGTTCCCCTCACCCTGGCAGTGGGGCTTGGGGGTGCTCCACTGGCCCTGACTACAGATGCTCCGGGAGCTGCCCACCAGATGGAAGTCGGGGTCACACCGGAAATCCACCCGGGCTCCGTCCAGAGCTGGGAGGTCCCCACCCGTCAGGAAAACCTTCCCATTTTCCAGGGTCAAATAAGACTTGGAGCAGATTCGGACTGTGGAGAGACAGGAAAATAAGAAGAGAGGCGAGTTGGAGAAGGCTCTTTCCCTTTAAAGAGCAGGGGACTCAGGTGTGGGTTTGGGTCCACAAGCATCCTGCTCTAAAGAAAATCACATGTGAAAAGGATTTGCCTACCTATCTTCCAATCCTCCCTTACCTCTGCAAGCATCCACACATTCCCGAAAGAAAAAAAAAAAAAAATTACCATTGTAGGAACCCAAGATGGGGCTATAAGCACACAAAATGGGATCTCTTCAAAGTCAGCTACAGTGGGCGGTTCTCTGGCTTTGAAATATGTAGATGTATATAACTTTGGATGCACAATCAGATTTTCTTATTATAGTTGGCTTCTACTAATATTAAACTGGCTTTTGTTTCTTGGGCATATGGTCTCTGGGTTGGTGACAGAGGTATGCAAAAATGTGATGAAATCATTTTAGAATTTTTTTGTCATCATCTGCCACTAATGATCCTCAAAGAGAATAATTCACAGGATGAATTATCAATGTTATAGGCCAATGAGCAGTGGCCTAATGAAGGGAGGATGAAATGAACTGTGCAGGCTGCTAGCTCTACTACCTCCAACCGCACAGAGCAAAACCGCTCTTATGTAGTAGTCTTTCAATAAATGTATTTGTGAATTTTGGTATACTGGATTTAAAGTGCTGACTTGCAAGCAGTAATGCTAAGTTTGCGGCAGGAAAAGGAATGGTCTTGAAGAGGGGAGGGGCTTCCGAGGCTACTCACCACAGCGGCTGGGTGTGTCCATATCTGTCCAGGAGCCGTTGGCCAGGCACTTGCGGACCTTGGGCCCTACCACCTCGCGCTCCCCCCGGCACACATACTCAATCTCATAGTCCACCGGCAGGAAGTTGATAGCCTTCACCTGGTCCCGAGTCAGGCCCCGGTACCTGATGCCCCCTTCCCAGGGCGGGTGTATGATCTGGCAACCTAAGGGGTGAGTGGGGGAGGCATACAGAGAGGAATGGTGGGAAAGAGGAAAAGGCAGGCTCCCCAATGGGAGGCAGGGGAGGGTAGGGCGTGGTCTGTGGGCAGGCTGGGGACGGAAGAAGAGGGATGGGGCACTAGAGGGTGGGAGTGGGAACAGGTACAGATCCCCTGGCTAAAGGACCGAGAGTAAAGGGCCAGGGTTAAAGCTGATGAGAGAACCCACAAGTGGGGAGGGAAGGGTGCTGGGTGGAGGTAAGGAAGAAAAGTAAAGAAATCATGAAGGGTATGATATGTGGGTGGAGCTTTTATTTAAAAAAAAATAAAGGCTAAATGAGGATATTTGAGTTGAATTAGGACAGGAGGATAAAGGGGGCCTTATAAGATCATCTGGACAGCAAAGTGGGACCAAGAAAAGGGAGTAATTGAGGTAGTAATGAGGGGCTGGGAAAGGGATTGAGGCGGAGAAAATAATGCATAAAAAGGTGGTATAGTGTAGTAATGTGGGCAGAGAAAAGGGGTGCTGGATAGTAACGTGGGGTGACAGAAAGAGGTCAGCAGTAGTAAAGCGGAGCCGAGCAGAAGGGGTTGCCAGACCGGGATGATATGTGAGACTGATGGGATCGTGATGAGGACCAGAAATGAGGAGATGCAGGGAAAGGGAAGTGGGGCGAAGGAGGGCCCGAGGTCGTCGAAGAAGGGTGCACCTTCCGAGGTGGCGTTGGGGGTCTGCGCCCCGCCCGCGCCCGGGGGGCGGAGGAAGAGTGGCGCCAGAGGCAGCAGCAGCAGCAGCAGCATCTAAGTGAGAGGCGGCCATGAGGACCGGACCGAGCCCCGCCGGCGCGGCCCGTACCCGGAGACTACTCGACCTCTTGCCGGTTGCCTCGCAGGCTCCGACTGGGCTCAGTCCGGGGACCAAGAGAGCGCCCCGCGGAGGAGGCGGGGGCGGAGCCCCGCGCGGGGTGGGGGGAGAGGAGGAGAGAAAGCCTGTCCCCACCCTCCTCCTGCCTCCCTCGGCCCCCAACCCTCCCGGGACTCCACCTCTCACCACCTCCTCTCCCCCGGCCCCCGCGGCTCACAAGAGCCTGGCTTACCCACGCTCCCGGGATCGGCCGCCTCAGCGCTCCCCGATTCCATCCCCGCGGTTCCTCCTCTCCCCCAGTCCCGCTTCCCCCAGCTGGGCCCTGCGCCCACTGCCCCCTCCCCCACCACGCCGCGCGCCCCTCTCCGAGCCCTGCTAACCCGGGGCCCTGGCTCTTACCTCGGCGCGCCGGCCCGGTTCCCCGGCTCTCCCCGGGCCTCAAGGCCCCAGGCCCGGCCGCTCCTCCCCGCTCCCCCCCTCCTTTCTCCTCCACCTTTCTTTCTCCTCCTCCCGTCCCTCCTCCCCTCGAATCCAGGCTCCAGCCTGGCCAGGGTCTCTCCCCTCCTCTCTCGCTTCCCCCAAACCCCACCCCTGTCTCTTCTTCCCCGGGGCGGCGGCAGCCACGGGAGCGGGGAGCCGGGAGGGAAGGAGGCGGCGCCGGGGACCGGTGAGAGCTCCCGGGCGGAGGGAAGAAGGAGGGTGCAGGGGAAGGCAGGGCGGGGGGAAGAGAGGGGAAGACCGGGGAGAGGGCGCCTCCCACAACCCGAGCCCCGGGAGCCGCCCCGGATCCCAGCCCCGCCCTGGACCGCCCACAGCGCGGTGGGGCGGGCGGCGGAGAGGCGCGCGGCTGAGAGGTGGGAGAGAGGGAGGTGCACTGGTGCACACGCACTCGCCGCCGGGCACTGGTCACTACCCGGGGACCTGCGGGCAAGACTACTGGAAGCTGGGGTCGGGATGAGGGAACCCGAGCCAAAGGCAGAGGAGCTGGCGCTGAGACAGGGAGTCTGGGATGAAGGTGGAGAAGGACGGCTGCACAAAGAGAAGGCAGCCCTGGATCCGGGTGACAGGAGAGAGGCAGAGGCCCAGGAGAACTGCGACCGGAGGGCAAGAAAGAAGAAACCTGGGTTAGAAGGAGGTGGGGGAGGGGGGCTGAGGGCCACTTAAGCGCGAGAAATGTGGGTATAGAAAAGATTTCTGGGAGACTAGAGCAGCTCCATGGTCCAGCAGCATTGCTACTCGCCTGCTCTGCAGGGAACGCGCAGAACGGATTGGAGGCAAAAAAGAAAAAAAGAAAAACAGGGAGGGGGACATCAAGGAGAGAAATTAAGGTACGAAGGTAGTAAAAGGACAAAAGAAAGAAGAACCTCCAGGTGGTTAGAAGCCAATATTATCTAATGTACTCCAGCAGGGCCTAGCAAACAGTATTTCTTGACCAAGGGCAAACTGGAAGCTCTAAAGACAGCATGTACAGACCTTTCTGACGGCTCCAGAAGCTCTTGGCTATACCTTGAAGTGGAGGGGTGTGTGTGTGGTGTGTTGTTGTTGTTCGTAGGCCTGAGTTTGGGCTGGGAGAGGAAACAGTGGGCTCCTTCTTGCGGAGGGACCAAACAAAAAAAAAGCTTCTTTCTGACTGGTCCTAGGGGGAAAAAATGGTAGGAAGAAACCAAGCACTGAGAGACTGACTAGAATTGAGACTCTCAACCTTCAACTCTTTTTTACAATAAATATTTTGTAATGACACTTTTACTGTCCTGAATTGAGATTCATGGATGAGGCTCACGCCTGTAATCCCAGGACTTTGGGAGGCCGAGGCGGACCAATCACTTGAGCTCAGGAGTTTGAGACCAGCCTGCCCTGGCCAGCATGGCGAAATCCCATCTCTACTAAAAATAGAAAAATTAGTCTGGCGTGGTGGTGTGCGCCTGTAATCCCAGCTGAGACACCAGAATCGCTTGAACCCAGGAAGCAGAGGTTGCAGTGAGCCAAGATCGCACCACTGCACTCCAACCTGGGTGACAGAGCAAGACTCCATCTCAAAAAAAAGAAAGGGAGGGAGGGAGAGAAAGTCATAGATGATATAACCTACCTACATACACACACACACAAAAGCAAAATGCTTCCCTTTCTGTAATGTAAAGGGGAAATGAAAGAAAAGTAACTTGCAATAAAATAACATAAACAGTATTTTAATGTGTGAGTGCCGCGGCCCGACTACCCTAGAAGTCTTGATGGAGTAAGCAGATGCTTCCACCTGTTCACAGAACCACGGGGATGGAACTGCTACCAACACAGGCTGATCCAGGTGCTGAGTTGGTGACTCAACTACCTCCAGCATGTTGCCATCAATGAAGTGATTTAACAAAATGTTGAACAACTCTTGGTAGCAAAGTTAATTTTCCCTAAATTTACACAGAACTATAATTGCATTCCTAGAAAGTTCACTGTATATTTAAAAAAAAAAAATTTAACTGTATTAAGTTCTAGGCTCAGATAATTAAACACAGGTTTTCACTACATGAATGTCCTAGGGGACTTTTGAGAATCTGGGTGAGGAACAATTCTTCAACATGTAGGTAGTGCTTTGAAGAATATCTTACACCTCTGTCCCACCCATAAATGTCAATAGTGCCCCTTCCCTTATCACCTGAGGTCCTGAGTTCAAGACCAGCCTGACCAATGTGGAAAATCTCTACTAAAAATACAAAATTAGCCAGGCATGGTGGTACATGCCTGTAATCCCAGCTACTCAGGAGGCTGAGGCAGAAGAATCACTTGAACCTGGGAGGCAGAGGTTGCAATGAGCCAAGATCATGCCATTGCACTCCAGCCTGGGCAACAAGAGTGAAACTCAGTCAAAAAATAAAACAAAACAAAAAAAACAGCTAAAAGATGTATCAAAATGTTAACAAGAATTGCCTCTGGGCCATTAATTTTTGCATACTTTTCTTTTTTTCTTTTTTTTTTTTTAGACGGAGTTTCACTCTTGTCAGCCAGGCTGGAGTACAATGGTGTGATCTCGGCTCATTCAAGCAATTCTCCTGCCTCAGCCTCCCAAGTAGCTGAGACTACAGGTTCACGCCACCATGCCTGGCTGAATTTTGTATTTTTAGTAGAGACAGGGTTTCACAATATTGATCAGGCTGGTCTCGAACTCCTGACCTCAGGTGATCCACCTGACTCAGCCTCCCAAAGTGCTGGGGTTACAGGTGTGAGTCACTGTGCATGGCCTGTACACTTTTCTTTTGTCATATTTGTTGTTCAACTTTTGTTCAAATGTTTTACAAGTGTCTCCTCTATAAATCATTTCTAATTGATTTATAAAGATTTAAAAGAAAACCTTCCTAAGCAAGTTGAATCAGTATAGCTAAAATCTGTTACTTGTTTGGGAGGCAGAGGCATTTGAGGGTACAGACAGGGGCTCCAATTATATTCACTATACAAACCACTTACCTTTTTCCACCAGTAGCTGCAACTTCCTCCTTTCACATCTTTTCGTACTCCAATGTCACTGCCAGGATTCCTGGCCATATTTTTCAGGGTATTTATAAAGGTCCTTCTAGAACCACTATTTGAGTATCCTAATTTCATCCTCCCCACAGTCAGTCTACTTCCTTCTTTTCCTTTTACATCAAGTACACAACTTATTTCCTCTGGAAAGCTCCCTGGGCTTGATCCAGTTCTCTCACTTCTGTAAAATTTGTACCTTTGGCAATGTCATCTCCTCTTGCAGTTTTTGACTGTTTTTCATGGAGACAGTGGAGTTCCTACTCAGATTACTGGAAAGTGACAAACCTTATTCATTTTAGTTCCCATACTTTTTAAAAATTATTTTTATTTATTCATTTATTTATTTATTTGAGACAGAGTCTCACACTGTCATCCAGGCTGGAGTGCAATGGTGCGATCTCACTCACTGCAACCTCTGCCTTATGGGTTCAAGCAATTATCTTGCCTCAGTCTCCTGAGTAGCTGGGATTACAGGCGCCCACCACCACTCCCAGCTAATTTTTTGTATTTTTAGTGGAGACGGGGTTTCACCATGTTGGCCAGGCTGGTCTCAAACTCCTGACCTCATGATCCACCTGCCTTGGCCTCCTAAAGTGCTGGGATTACAGGTGTGAGCCACCGGGCCAGGCCTCCCATACTTTCTTTCTACCTCCTTTCCTCTCTTCTGCCTCATCTTCCATCCATCCCTGAGAACATATAGCCCAGAATTTAACACGCTGGGAGCCCTGAAAACATATTAACCAATGTAATTCAATTTACTGATGATCATGTAGATGCTAGGTGCATTTTGTGGGTATCTCATTAAATTCTCACCTAACCACACAGAGTGGTTATTCATGTTCTATACTGAGCCTAGTAAACTACCATTTAAAGAAAGTAAGAAGCAAATCAGAGGTCACACAGCTTTAAAGCTGACAGAGCCAAAATTTGCACTTAAGTTCACTGCACTATTTCCAAATTCTTTCTATTGCATTGAGAGGCTTAGTTTTGAGGCGCTTCTCTCACCCAACTCCCACTCCAAGGCATTTTCTATCAAAGGTCAACTGCAGTTCTGTTCCCTCATCTGAAGTAGTGGTGATCACTGGGTGAATGGAAGATGTTCACGTCCTCTTGGATTAGGATGAAAGACCTGTCTTCTGGGAGAGTTTTCTGTCCTATAACAGCTCTTGCTGTTTAGAAAAATGTATAGGGCAAAGTTTTATTATTCAGATGTGAAGTTATTTACACTCTGGGATTCACTCTGGCTTTTTAATGAGGTTTTGAACTCTTTCCGTCATATTTAATATTACTAAAATAGGATATTTTTGTGAAACTGTTTGATCCTTCCCCTCAGTTTCCATTTGTTTGTTCTCTTTCTTCCCATCTTGATAGACACAGGCACTCAGAATCACTGAGCCAGAAAGAAGTAAGAGAGTAAGGGAAAAATCTTTCTTTAATAAACCCTCTCTATTGCTCCCCACACACAATTCTAGTTTGGTTGCTGTCTTCGTCTATTTGGGCTGCTATAACAAAATCTCTTGCACTGGGTAACTTATGAACAAGAGAAATGTATTTCTGACAGTTCTGGAGACTGGGAAATCCAAGATTAAGTTACTGGCAGATTCAGTGTCTGGTGAGGGCTGGCTTCCTCATAGACTGCCATCTGCCATCTGCCATCTAGCTGTGTCTTCACATGCTAGAAAGAGCAAACAAGCTCCCTGGGGCCTCTTGTATAAGGGCACTAATCTCATTCACACAAGTCCCCACCACTTAATACCACATCACATTGGAGATTAGGTTTCAGAACATGAATTTTGGGAGAACACAAACATTCAGACCATAGCAGTTGTACATTCTTGGCATTTCTGGCCTTGGTTCTTCGTGCCAATAAAAGGACATAGGAAGCTCATGAAGCTATTTCTATCATGTCTTTACAGGCATGTACAGGTGAGCCCAGTTTGGGAGTCACAAAACCAGTGAAATTAAAAAGCCACATTATGAATACCTGCACTAGCACTTACCACCCTCACCCACAAGAAGCCCTGAGGTAGTGGGGATCCTACCCCTGTCTCAGGAGTGCCCAGAGCCCATAACCAGATTACAACGTTGACACTGTGAAGTTGCCTCTAGAAATAATTTCTCAATAAGTACACCTTTATATAATAAGTGAATGAACACAATGTAATTAAATGTCTGATTAACCTAAGAAACAAAAAGGAAAATAGAAAGCTTCTTTGTCCATTCATCTACAGGATAATGAGGTCATGTTAACAGACTTAGAAAAGGTTCAGCTCTCCGGCCGGATGCCGTGGTTCACGCCTGTGATCCCAGCACTTTGGGAGGCCTAGGTGGGCGGATCACCTGAGATCAGGAGTTCAAGACCAGCCTAACCAACATGGAGAAACCACATCTCTACTAAAAATACAAAATTAGTCGGCCGTGGTGGTGCATGCCTGTAATCCCAGCTACTTGGGAGGCTGAGGCAGGAGAATTGCTTGAACCCAGGAGCTGGAGGTTGCAGTGAGCCGAGATTGTGCCATTGCAACAAGCAAAATTATCTCAAAAAAAAAAAGAAAAAGAAAAAAGAAAGGTTCAGTTCTCACAAACAAATTTAGTGAGCATTTTAAAGATCTCAAAATAAGTATTATATTTAATTAAACATGTGTAATTAAGTATATACTGGTATGAATATCTACAATTAATTATTCATACTAATCTGAAAAACATATGCGTCATAATGTGTGTATGTAATTGGTTGCTAGGGGTTTTGTTTGTTCATTTTGCTGCAATAGATTTCTGTCTCTCGTCATATTCTGTTCAAATACTAAAATGATTGTTCACTTATTCAAAGCACACTAATCAAATAATACTCAGAGTAAAAGGATATATCACCCAGATTTTTCTATTAGAAGCTACACAGTACTCAAAAATCTACCATTTAATATGTGTATGCAGATCTAAAGCCCATATTAAGCACAAATATATTTTCACGTTAAATGTATGGCTATTTACACTAGGTGAGGTAAAGAAAGACTATAAATAGCTTCACATCTCGTTTTGTCACAGAATGAATGCAAGTCAGGCCAGGCTTTGCCACCAAATGACTTACAAAATTTTGGTTTTCACAGTATTGTGAATTTTGGAATTGCAGAAAAGGATATGTGAAACTGTTTATAAACATGAGAAGATATTTACAGATAAATGTTTTAGGAGTCAAATGAACAAATCTGAGGCAACAGACTAGAAATTCTATTCATGGAAATATGGTAAAAATGCCAGGAAAAGGGCTGGGCGCGGTGGCTCACGCCTATGATCCTAGCACTTTGGGAGGCTGAGGCGGGTGGATCGCTTGAACTGGAGTCCGAGACCAGCCTGGGCAACATGGCGAAACCCCATCTCTACCAAAAATGCAAAACGCTGTCTCTACCAAAAATACAAAAAATTAGGTGGGCGTGGTGGCAGGTGCCTGTAATCCCAGCTACAGGGGAGGCTGAGGAAGGAGAATTGCTTGAACCTGGGAGGCAGAGGTTGCAGTAAGCCAAGATCCCACCACTACATTCCAGCCTGGGTGACAGAGCAAGACTCCATTTCAAAATAAAATAAAATAAAATAAAATAATTTTTTTAAATGCCAGTAAGGATCCCCATAAAGGCCACGGATGAAAACCTGATCATGTCACATCCATGACTCTATTACAACAGGTCAGATGAATCTTGCCCTAGTCCAGAGAACCATAGGAACCACTGAGACCCAGTGGAGGGAAAGCCTGGAACAGATGTGAAGCAAGCTTGACTTTTAGCAATTGAGAGTAAACAAACACCTGCTGAGTTTACTTTTCCATGCCTGTCTTTCTAAGCCATCACTCTGAAGACCTAAAAAGCAGACATGACTCATACACACCTTCAGATGCTTTCAGTATTTGTTACACTTAGATCTGCACAGAAGCTGAATACCTTACTGGTGCATAATTTACAAAGAATTCTCACATTAGCTCTCCTAATTCTTTCGGTTGTTTCTATAAGATAATATCTCCATTTGTCAGATAGGAAAACCGAAGCTCAGAAAGTTTGAATGAACTTCATAAGATCACACAGCCAATAAATACCACAGGCTGGCCTCAAAGTCAAGTCTCAGGTCCTTCTCCCCCTCACTCACAATGCTCCAGCCATGGTAGTCTAATTGCTGTTCTTTTAACTTCCTTAACTTTCAACTCAGAAACCAAACACACCCAGCTCCCTCTGCCTGGGCGTGGTGCCGTCTTCAACCTCCTCACCCTATACCATTTTCATGTTACTAACAGCTTAAATGGCGCCTCCTCAGTAAAGCCTCCCCTGAATTCCTCAGACTTAGAACCCTGTTTCCCCAATCCCACTAACCACTCACATATATGGCATATGGTAGTCATTGTTTTGTTTGTTTGTTTTTTAGAAAGAGAGAGAAAGAAAGAAACAAGAAGAAAAGAAAAGAGGCCAGGCATGGTGGCTCACACCCCTCCGCCCGTAATCCCAGCACTTTGGGAGGCCGAGGCAGGCAGATAGCTGAAGTCTGGAGTTCCAGACCAGCCTGACCAACATGGTGAAAACCCATCTCTACTAAAAATACACAAATTAGCTGGGCATGGTGGTGCATGCCTGTCATCTCAGCTACTCAGGAGGCTGAGGCGGGAGAATCGCTGGAACCCGGGAGGTGGAGGTTGCAGTGAGCTGAGATCATGCCACTGCATTCCAGCCTGGGCAACAGAGGGAGACCCTGAGAAAGAAAAGAAAAGAAAAAAAAAAAAAAAAGAGAAAGGAAAGGAAAGGAAAGGAAAAGAACAGAGGAGGGGAGGGGAGGAAAGGGAAGGGAAGGGAAAGGAAAGGAAGAGGGGAGGGAGGGAGGGAAGGAAGGAAGGAAGGAAGGAAGGAAGGAACTAACTTATCTCAGTCTGGGTAACATGGGGAATATTAGCCAAGTGTGGTGGCATGAGCCTGTAGTCCCAGCTACGTGGGAGGCTGAGGCAGGAGGATCACTTCAGCCTAGGAAGTCAAGGTCAGTAAGCTGCGGTCATGCCAGTGCACTCCAGCCTGGGTGACAGAGGGAGACCCTGTCTCAAAATAAAAACAAAAACACAAAACTTATCTCAGTGGTAATTAAGGTAACTATGGAATTGTGTATTTACATTTGACTTCCTAACCAGACCATAAACTCCAGGGGGGCAGGGATTTTGACTATGTGACTCATTTTATCCCACTAAAAGAGCTACATATTTTCTGACTCAGAGATGAGTTTCATTCCATTGTACAGAATGATCACACCAGTTTCCAAGTCTATTAATTTAGTGGTCTTTGTTGTTTGTTGAAGACCTACTAGGTATTGGTAAAATGGGATGCTTTGTTCCATGGGCCATAACAGTGACACATTCTAAACACATTTAAGTCATGCCACGCTATAAGTTACAGGATAATAATAATAATAGAATTTATTTTACTATAACCAGTTTTGGGCTGTGTGTTTTACTTGGATTGTCTCACTTGCTCATTATAGCATTTTCTGATATAGATATTATTCTTTCCATTTGCAAAATGGGAAAAATGAAACTCAGACATGTTTAATAATCTGCACAGTGTCTCACAAAGACCCTGCGCAGCCCAATGACAAGATGTGGAAAGCATCCTCAAGACACCCGGGGTCTCTCTTCCTGAGAGACCTCTGCATATCAGCAATGCTGCTATGGATTAAACCACTGGGGTTATGACTACATGGGTAAGATTTCTGTTAGCAGAAGATTCAGAAGATTCACCCTCCCATACAGCAGGGGGCCTTGGCTGAGCCATAGGCAGAATCCCTCTCCAAAAAGACTTAGCCGTGTTTATCTGAATATTTTCTTTTAGCAATAGCTTTACTTACTTGCCTTATTTTTAGGTGCTGCCATTTTGCTGTCCATGATGCTACTATGTTCAGTACCCTTACTGTACTGCCCAGTAGCCCTTACCATTAGCAAACGAAAGCTTCCTCACCAGCATTAGACCTGGCAGGACCTCTATGCATCCCCCACCACCCATGAGTATTTTGATAGCATCGCAAGTATAATCTCTGGTGCATGCACAAATTCTGCTCCACATAGTGGTATTAATGGTGGCCCACATCGGGAACAGGAGTAGAGCAAGATGTTATCAGGAAGAGGGCCTTACTTCTCTTCTCGCTGCCTTTTTTTTTTTTTTTTTTTGATGGAGTCTTGCTCCGTTGCCCAGGCTGGAGTGTAGTGGTGCAGTCTCAGCTCACTGCAACCTCTGCCTCCCAGGTTCAAGCTATTCTCCTGTCTCAGTCTCCCAAGTAGCTGGGACTACAGGCGCCTGCCAACACGCCCGGCAAATTTTTGTACTTTTAGTAGAGATGGGGTTTCACATTGTTGGTCTGGCTAGTCTCAAACTCCTGACCTCAGGTGGATCCACATGCCTTGGCCTCTCAAAGTGCTGGGATTATAAGCATGAGCCACCATGTTCGGCCATTCGCTGCTCTTAAGAAAGTACTTTTCCAAGGATCATTCTTCTTGGTCTTATCTCAAGGTCCTGTTATGAACTAGGGATACAGGTGGAAAATTTTCACTTGTACCTGCAGCAAACTTTCATTATGTCTGAACAATTATAAGGAGGATGGGGGAGGGGAGAAGAAAAAGAAAGGGACCATGACCTGAAGAACCTTAACTGTTCCCATGTTATCCCTGGTTACTGTCAAGCAGCTAGCAGGCTAGGCTACGTGGGGTATCTTCTTTAATTCTACTCCTGCATTAGCTGTTCTAAATCCTAGAACTTATGCCCTATTTGAAATTTCTTTCCCTGTGCTGAACTCAAGTGATGCCATTCTATTTTCTATTTTCCACTATGGGAAAAATGGAAAATAGCAGGATAAATGTATTAAGAAATCATTCCTGAATTTGAGTTTAACTTTTTTTTTTTTTTTTTTTTTTTTTTTAACAGTCTTGTTCTGTCACCCAGGCTGGAGTGTAGTGGTGCAAGCTTGGCTCACTGCAATTTCTGCCTCCAAGGTTTAAGCAATTCTTGTGCCTCAGCTACCTGAGTAGTTGGGATTATAGGCGTGCACCACCACGCCTGGCTAATTTTGTTCTTTTAGTGGAGATGGGGTTTCACCATGTTGGCCAGGCTGGTCTAGAACTCCTGACCTCAAGTGATCCTCCCACCTCAGCCTCCCAAAGTGCTGGGATTACAGATATAAGCCACCACCCCTGGCCTGAATTTGTTAACTTCTTACCAACATTTTACAAAGAAGATTGAAGGTAATGTGGGTTCTAAGACTGAAGAGTACAAGGTAAGCTGGTGGTTAATGGGGAGGAGGGATGATGGATGAACTGGTCAGGGAAGAGGATGAAATGGCTCAAAATAGAGGCACAAATAGAATGGGCTGGGCTCCTACAACCATTCCTCGTGATTTTGTTTTTACTTTTTTTTTTTTTGGTGGAGTTTCACTCTTGTTGCCCAGGCAGCAATGGTGCGATCTTGGCTGTCTGCAACCTCTACCTCCTGGGTTCAAATGATTCTCCTGCCTCAGCCTTCTGAGTAGCTGGGACTGTAGGCATGCACCACCACACACGGCTAATTTTTTGTATTTTTAGTAGAGATGGGGATTCGTCATGTTGCCCAGGCTAGTCTCGAGCTCCTGACCTCAGGTGATCCGCCCACCTCAGCCTCCCAAAGTGCTGGGTTTACAGGTGTAAGCCACCACGCCTGGCCTATTTTTACTTTTTTAAAAGACAGGTCTCACTCTATTGCCCAGGCTGGTCTTGAACTCCTGGCCTCAACCAATTCTCCCTGTTCAGCCTCCTGAGTAGTTGGGACTACAGCACTCACAACTGTGCCTGATCCTTCTCTTAATTTTAACTTCTGAGTGATTTTCTTCTCTGGGCCCAAAGGGGTCACGATATCTCTAAATTATATCTTGAAGTTATTTCAGCTTTAGAAAATAAAAAGTTTTAGGCCTGGCTCAGTGGCTGACACTTGTAATCCCAATACTTTGGGAGACTGAGGCAGGCAGATTGCTTGAGCCCAGGAGTTTGAGGCCAACATGGCAAAAACCCATCTCTATTTTAAAAAAGAAGGAGGAGGGCCGGGCGCGGTGGCTCAAGCCTGTAATCCCAGCACTTTGGGAGGCCGAGACGGGCGGATCACGAGGTCAGGAGATCGAGACCATCCTGGTTAACACGGTGAAACCCCGTCTCTACTAAAAAATACAAAAAAAAAAAAAACTAGCCGGGCGAAGTGGTGGGCGCCTGTAGTCCCAGCTACCCGGGAGGCTGAGGCGGGAGAATGGCGTAAACCCAGGAGGCGGAGCTTGCAGTGAGCTGAGATCCGGCCACTGTACTCCAGCCCGGGCGACAGAGCGAGACTCCGTCTCAAAAAAAAAAAAATAATAAAATAAAATAAAATAAAATAAAAAATAAAAAATAAAAAAGAAGGAGGAGGAGGAGGAGGAGGAGGACGATGACGAGGACGAGGAGGAAGAAGAGGACGACGAGGAGGGGAGGAGGAGGAGGAGAAGGAGAAGAGAAAAAAGGCTAGGTGTGTTGACTCACACCTGTAATCCCAGCACTTTGGGAGGCTAAGGTGGACAGATCACGAAGTCAGGAGTTTGAGACCAGCCTGACCAACATAGTGAAACCCCATTTCTATTAAAAATACCAAAATTAGCCAGGTATGGTGGTGGACACCTGTCATCCCAGCTACTCAGGAGGCTGAGGCAGGAGAATCACTTGAACCAGAGAGTTGGAGGTTGCTGTGAGCCAAGTTCGGCCATTGCTCTCCAGCCTAGGCGACAGAGCGAGATGCCATCTCAAGGAAAAAAAAAAAAGAGGCCGGGCGCGGTGGCTCAAGCCTGTAATCCCAGCACTTTGGGAGGCTGAGATGGGCGGATCACGAGGTCAGGAGATCGAGACCATCCTGGCTAACACGGTGAAACCCCGTTTCTACTAAAAAATACAAAAAATTAGCCGGGCGAGGTGGCGGGCACCTGTAGTCCCAGCTACTCGGAAGGCTGAGGCAGGAGAATGGCATAAACCCGGGAAGCAGAGCTTGCAGTGAGCTGAGATCCGGCCATTGCACTCCAGCCTGGGCGACAGAGTGAGACTCCGTCTCAAAATAAATAAATAAATAAATAAATAAATAAATAAATAAATAAATAAATAAAGATCTTGGAGGCCGGGCACGGTGGCTCACACCTGTAATCCCATTACTTTGGGAGGCCGAGGGGGGTGGATCACGAGGTCAGGAGATCAAGACTATCCTGGCTAACATGGTGAAACTTCGTCTCTACTAAAAATACAAAAAAATTAGCCGGGCGTGGTGGCGGGCGTTTGTAGTCCCAGCTACTTGGGAGGCTGAGGCAGGAGAATGGCCTGAACCCAGGAGGCGGAGTTTGCAGTGAGTCGAGATCAGCCACTGCACTCCAGCCTGGGAGACAGAGCGAGACTCCATCTCAAAAACAAAACAAACAAGAACAACAAAAATCTTGGAATGCTTTTTTTCTGCCTGTGTATTGATTTATTCTTAAGGGGCTCATAAGAAAAATAAATAAATATATATATCACCCAGGTTGGAGTGCACTGGTGTAATCTCAGCTCACTGCAATATCTGCCTCCAGGGTTCAAACAATTCTTGTGCCTCAGCCTCCCCAGTAGCTAGGATTATAGGCATGCACCACCATGCCTGGCTAATTTTTGTATTTGAAGTAGAGACGGAGTTTCGCCATGTTGGCCAGGCTGGTTTTGAACTCTGGACCTCAAGTGACCGTCCCGCCTAAAATACTGGGATTACAGGGGTGAGCCACCATGCCTGGTTCAGAAAATATTATTGTTATTTAGTATCACCTTCCATAACTACCATTAAAAATACTACAGGTGTGCAATAGAAACTTATCTGGCTGTAAGATTTCTCATTTAGTCAATAAATATTTATGGAATAGGGCATTTTGGGATCACACACATGAGCTAAGCATGATGTCAGCCTTCATAGCTCCTACAGTGTGGTATGGTGCTTTTTTTTCTTTTTTCTTTCTATTTTTTTTTTTTTTCAGATGGGGGGTCTCACTCTGTCAACCAGGCTCAAGCAATCCTTCCATCTCAGCCTCCCAAGGAGCTGGGACTACAGGTGCATGTCACCATGCCCAGCTATTTTTTGTATTTTTGATAGAAACAGAGTTTTGCCATGTTGGCCAGGCTGATCTCAAACTCCTGGCCTCAAGTGATCCGCCTGCCTCAGCCTCCCAGGGTGCTGAGATTACGGGCGTGAGCCACTGGCCCCAGCCAATGATTTTAAAACTGGAATACAGAAACAGAATAAGATAGTCATGCTCCGTCTTTATGATTTAAAAATCAGAAGAGATACACATATTTGTTGTGAGCACTAATTAAAATACCCTTAAAGTTTCCTTACCTTGAAGTGGAATTATTCACATATGTATACACATGATGCTGACTTTAGAAGAAAAGTTACAAGTTAAAACATGTTTGACTAATAAAAGAAAAAGAAACAAATTATACATAAATTTAGCTTAGTTGCTGAAAATCACCTCTCCAAACATAGAGTTCAGGTTGGGGCAAATAAAAAATTGTATAAAACAAAAAGGCTAAGAAATGGTACAAAAAACTCAGTGAACCACTACTTCATGTTCCCCAATAAAGCATCTCTTTTATATTTATAAAAGTTAAGCCTGCATATCTCTGCCCCCAACTGCAGCAGAAACACCTGAAAAAGAATGGCAGTCTGGTCTTGCCCTGACAACGGTTACCTGACTGACCTTGATTGAGCCTGTCACAACCCATCTGGCCTCAATTTCATCATCTGTAAAATAGGAATCAAACTATTTGATCTCCTTAACTCACATAATATTGTGAGAAATAAATGCAATCATAGACAGATGTTTTCAGAATGTGAAAATGCTATAGGAACACACTTTTTCTCCAGTGACTGGCATTAAAGTGTTGGTATGCTATACCAACAAGTCATTAGATGTGAGTTAATTTCTGGATTACTGTTTCAGTCAGAATAAACTCTACACAACTTCAGCAAGTGATGTTGGTATGTCATCCACAAAGTTCTATCACCCTATTCCATAGCATACCCCTGTTGAACTTCCCACATCCCTGTCTTCCCTTAGCTTCCTGTGTCCAACCTCAGCGCAATAGCTCAGTTTGACCATTAGATGGTACTAGTTACAAGGCAAATTTAGGTCCCTTCAGAAACAGCATTTTTAAAAGGCAAGTATTTTTTCAGGTTTGTTTGTAACTTAAACAACAAAAAATCATTATTATAAAGGCCATATGCTCACTGTGAAAATATATCAGGTGGTATGTGCAATAAAAAGTAAATTATCGGCCGGGCGCGGTGGCTCACGCTTGTAATGCCAGCACTTTGGGAGGCCAAGGCGGGCAGATCATGAGTTCAGGAGTTGGAGACAAGCCTGGCCAACACAGTGAAACCCTGTCTCTACTAAAAATACAAAAATTAGCTGGACATGTTGGCAGGCGTCTGTAATCCCAGCTACTTGGGAGGCTGAGGCAGGAGAATTGCTGGAACCCGGGAGGTGGAGGTTTCAGTGAGCCGAGATCTTGCCATTGCACTCCAGCCTGGGCGACAGAGCTAGACTCCGTCTCAAAAAATAAAATAAATAAATAAATAAAATGATCCGTTTTGGGTAAACCTTGAGGCAGTTTCCTTGCCCTGATTTGAATGCAATAATGTATGGTCCTGGCTAACTCTGGTCAGGCAGAAAGCTGTGCTGGGCTAGTTGAAATCCCTTTCATGTCTCAAGGCCACCCCAGAAGGCTAACCATAACCAGCTCAAAACCACCACACCCACGTCTACCCCCCCCCACACACCCCACCCCCGCAGACACACACGTATCCACATTCAAGTCCACTCACAAATTTTAAGTACCCAGTCTCTTTATGGTTTACTAGCTCCTTACCAAGTCCTCCTCCTTCTCTGAGGGAATAGCATTAACAGACTAATAACTGGTTCAGCTTTTGTGGTGTTAGTAAGTCAGTAACTGAACCGACAGTTTCAAGAAGCATACTAAAAATCTTCCGGCCGCGCGCGGTGGCTCACGACTGTAATCCCAGCACTTTGGGAGGCCGACGTGGGTGGATCACGAGGTCAGGAGATCGAGACCATACTGGCTAACACGGTGAAGCAACGCCTCTACCAAAAATACAAAACATTAGCCGGGCGAGGTGGCAGGCGCCTGTAGTCCCAGCTACTCTGGAGGCTGAGGCGGGAGAATGGCGTAAATCCGAGAGGCGGAGCTTGCAGTGAGCCGAGATCGCGCCACCGCACTCCAGCCTGGGAGACAGAGCAAAACTCCGTCTCAAAACAAAAAACAAACAAACAAAAATCTTCCAGGCCGGTCGCCGTGGCTCGCGCCTGTCATCTCAGCACTTTGGGAGGCCGAGGCGGGCAGATCACGAGGCCAGGAGTTCGAGAACAGCCGGACCAACATGGAGAAACGCCGTCTCTACTAAAAATACAAAAATTAGCCGGGTGTGGTGATGGGCGCCTGTAATCCCAGCTACTCAGGAGGCTGAGGCAGGAGAATCGCTTGAACCTGGGAGGTGGAGGTTGCAGTGAGCCGAGATCAGGCCACTGCACTCCAAGAGTGAAACCATGTCTCAAAAAAAAAAAAAAAAAAAAAAAAAAAAAAAAGTCAAAAATACTAATCAAAATCCTAATCTCTTAGTTAACAGGTTGCTGTGACCTAGAGCAAGTAAAAGTGTAATTATCAGCCTAGAGGGGTTAGAGTGGCAAGAAGATGCCTGAGGGAGAGCCCACAGCCTAAAAGAGAATAGACTACAAAGGCTGAAGACCTACAGGCGGGGATTCTTTGTCATTCATTCTTTCAGCAAACTTATTCTATTATGTATCCCTCACTATTCAATGCCCAGGAGGGCAAAGGGAAAATAAGACAAAGTCCTGCCCTCACTGGCTAACATTCTGCGCACAGGTGCTGCACAAGAGGTGTTATGTTTTTTGGGGGAGCCAGACACAGGCCTAAGCACTTTATGTACCTTGTCTCATTTAATCCTTACATCAGCACCATGAGGTGAGTGACAGAATTATCATTTTACAGTTAAATAGAGATTTCTTTAAGGTCTTTGCCTAGGTCACAGGTCTTTCCACAGGACCGTAGACTGGAGTCAGATGTGTTCCTCAATCAGTTAGGAAAGGGTGGCGCTGGGATTTGCATCTGAGTATTCCAAGTTTCTATATTCCCATATTCTGGAATGAGGATATTATGAGTCCTGAAACAACTCTAGAAATTTTAGGCTACATAATTATCCCTCCATAAAGCGTTCTCTGCCAGAACAACAACAACAAAATACTGTGGTGGCCAGACCCCACGATGACTTGGGAAGTAAGTTGCCCAGTTCCAAAATGGCCACCACCGCGCTTTCCTGGCGTCGGAGCGACTACGTAGTGACAGAAGGACCATCACCAGGTGGGTGCTCACAGGGCCTGGGCCAGTTGCCAAACTGGCCACCTGGGCCTTTCTTCTCCTGAGCAACAGCCAAGCAACATTATAGGCTTCAGGCCTACCTAGCCCAGGCTGGGTTTAAGCAGATAAACGAAGCAGGCAGCGGAGGAAAAGCACGTAACCAAGGGCAGTGTGTCTGATGCGAAAGGCAAGAAAGGCTCTGCCCGTAGGAACCGGGTGTCACTAGCCGCTCGCATACACCTCTCTTTGACCTATTTGTAATCGGCGCCTTATTCTCCGCCCCCAAAAACTCCTGGCAACCAATTCTCGGTGGTGAAGCCGTGACGTCAGTTGTTGCGGGTCGGATTGGGAGAGCTTCCTGGCCCTTACCCCGCAATATCTGGCAGCTAGGTGGCGAAAAGCGAAGGAGCCAAAGAAATGGAAAGGAAGCGAGGAAAAGCAGGAGAAGATGGGGAAGGAAAATTTATATTCTTGTATCATCCTACAGCTAGGCAAAAATACTAGGATAATGTGGCCTAACCTCCAGTTCTTGGTTGGCTGGAAAATCCAGGAATGGGAAGCTCACTCCCGCAGCTCCCACCCATTCCCACCACTGTTGGACAGCTCTGAAGGAGGGAAAATTCTTTCTTTTGAGCTGAAATCTGCCTTCAGAGTCTCGCACCCAACTCTTCTACCCCACAGGGACCTACAGAACAGCCCAAAGCCTCTTCCACAGGACAACCCATAGCATTTTGGTTAAAATCAGCGCAAACCCATTCCCATTTGGTGACAGAGTGAGGGGGGTGAGGGGAAGGGGCAAGCCTCAGCACCTGACTCACTTGACTCATAAGAAACTGAATGTTTTCTCTTTTGAAAGATAAAAATATTGGTGTATCTCAGATTAATAATAGGGAATATACAAAAATGGAAAAAATGTTGATAGATAAAATTTAAACCTTTGGCCTAACATTATTAGTCTTTTGTTGTCTACATTTTTCCATATCGTTTCTAATTTTTCTACACTGTATGTGTTACTTAGAAGAAATAAGCCAGTATAGCCGGGCGCGGTGGCTCACGCCTGCAAACCCAGCACTTTGTGAGGACGACGCAGGTGGATCACGACGTCAGAAGATCGAGACCATCCTGACCAATGTGGTGAAACCCCATCTCTACTAAAATACAAAAAACTAGCTGGGCATGGTGGCCGGTGCCTGTAGTCCCAGCTACTAAGGAGAGTGAGGCAGGAGAATCCCTTGAACCCGGGAGGCGGAGGTTGCAGTGAGCCAAGATCCTGCCATTGCACTCCAGCCTGGACAACATGAGCGAAACTCAGTCTCAAAAAAAGAAAAGAAAAGAAAAGAAAAAAGAAATAAACCAGTATGAAAGAGCAGCCCCTGGCTTCGTTCACCACAGCACCAGTGCTCACACATGCTACAAGTGCTTACTTGCTGGGAGCTGCCTCACATTGATTCGGATCAGTGTTCTCATATCTCCGACCTACCTAGGAAGCATCTGGCTAAATGGATGTAAATTAGACATTTTATAGTCTATCAGTCATTGAGCCTCAGTGGAATATCTAGACCAATTTAAACACACAAATATGGGAAATAACGGCCACAAAAGTAGAAAAGAAAAAATGAATTCCTCTTTACATTTATGCCACTAGAGGGAGTTCCAGGAGAAAATCACTGCATGTAAGGGCTAATGACTGCATTTACTGAGTGGTTACTGTGTACCATTCACAGTTAACAGGGACTGATTCACGGAATTCTCATGATAACCCTGGTGAGGTGGATGATATTATTCCCTCACTCACTAAGGAGAAAGCCAGGGTACAGTGAAGTATACAACTTTGTGTAGGGCAATTTATCAATATTTATTGAAATTGTAGCCGGGCGCGGTGGCTCAAGCCTGTAATCCCAGCACTTTGGGAGGCCGAGACGGGCGGATCACAAGGTCAGGAGATCGAGACCATCCTGGCTAATACGGTGAAACCCCGTCTCTACTAAAGAATACAAAAAACTAGCCGGGCGACGAGGCGGGCGCCTGTAGTCCCAGCTACTTGGGAGGCTGAGGCAGGAGAATGGCGTAAACCGGTGAGGCGGTGCTTGCAGTGAGCTGAGATCCGGCCAC
>NW_016804706.1:499121-523647 GCF_001698545.2 Rhinopithecus bieti
AAAAAAAAAAAAAAAAAAAAAAAAAAAAAAAAAAGAAATTGCCAAAAAAACATGCTCTCTGAACAAACTATTCTGTGTATAAAGCAGAGTAAACTTCATAGGTGAGTGACCAGGGCAGTCACACAAGGGCCCCATACTTAGAAGGGGATACCGGGTTTGGGTTCTAAAGCTCTGTGTTTCCTGTCTTGAAATTCTTAATAATTTTATCTTTCAATTTGTGTCTTATAATGAGGTCCGATGAGAAAGCAGAACATGGGCTAGAGACTCTTGGAGACTTGGCCCAAACCAGGTCCTGCTCCCCATGCCTCCCAATCTCCCCAGCACTGGTTTTCAGCTGCCGGCTCCACCACCTTCTTTGTAGGCTCGCTCCCAACAGGGGCCTGGGCACAGCGGATATGATGAGGGAGGTCAGGCATACACACCTCCCTTGCCAAATGGAAGGCATGGTCCTAGGCACTTGTGAAGATCTGCACTTCCCCCCAGGTACTCCTGTGCTTGAAGGAGTGTGACATTAAATAAAAAGGCCACGCGCGGTGGCCCACACCTGTAATCCCAGCACTTTGGGAGGCCCAGGCGGACAGATTATGAGGTCAGGAGATCAAGACCATCCTGGCTAACACAGTGAAACCCCGTCTCTACTAAAAAATACAAAAAAAAAAATTAGCCGGGCATGGTGGCGGGCGCCTGTAGTCCCAGCTACTCCAGAGGCTGAGGCAGGAGAATGGCTTGAACCCAGAGGCGGAGCTTGCAGTGAGCCGAGATTGCACCACTGCACTCCAGCCTGGGCAATAGAAGACTCCGTCTCAAAAAAAAAGAAAAGAAAAGAAAGAAAGAAAAAAAAAACTCCACATAATAGGTTGACAGTGGAACCACAGAAAAAAGGAAAAGGCTTTTTTTTCTGCTTTTCATTTTCTATTTTATTATATTTTAATAGATTTATTTAACTAGAGATGGGGTCTCACTATGTTGTCCAGGCTGTACTCGAGCCCCTGGGCTCAAGCGATCCTCCAACCTGGTCCTCCCAAAGTGATGGGATTACAGGCATGAGATACTGCACCTGGCCTTTTCCTGCTATTAAACAAGGAGCTCTATAGTTTCATTTTGCCCCTCAAAATATGTAGCTGGCCTTAGTAGACTGATATTCATTGACAAATTATATGTAAGAACAAAAAGGTTGAAAATGATGGCCTGACATGTATCAATTTGTTCCTTTAGGTAACATATAACTGGAATATAACTGCAATACAACTAGAATATAAGTCATGAAGGCAAGAATCTTGTCTGTCTTGCTGAAACTCTTATAATCAAGGCCTAATATAAAGTATGACACATAGCACTTGCTTTTAAATATGTATTGATTTAAATTAATTGAGTACATTTTTGCTTCAACCTAGTAAAAATAGATATTTAAAAAACGGAAACAGCCTAAATGTCTAGGGAAGCTACTTAAATAACTATATTATATTCATCCAATAAAATATTGTAAGCTGTATAAAAATAACAAGGATGTTCTTTAGGTACTGATAAGGAAAGAGCTTCAAGATAAATTGTTACCATTTATGTAAAACAGGTGGGAGGAGGGAGAAGGAGGGATGTGTAAGCGCTACTTTCAGCCCTCGCAGGTCATTGACTTTCATGGAGCGCCCTCTAGTGGCATATATACAAATATGGAAGAATTTAGAGAAAATACAGATTGACTTTGGATGGCTGAGATTTTCAAAGTATGTTACTTTATAAGAGTCAATTTTACTTTTTTAATGTTTTGAGATAGGGTCTCACTCTGTCGCACAGGCTGGAGTGCAGCAGCATGATCAGTGCTCACTGCAGCCTCTCTCTCATGGGCTCAACAGGTGCATGTCACCATGCCCGGCTTAAAATCAATTTTCAAAAGTACAAAAAAGCTATATTACATATTAACGTGGAATTATGAATTAAGTGGACAACAAGAATCAAAACAGTGTGTCCATTATCACTTCTGATAACATAAATAATGTAAAGATATATATTTTACAGATGATCTGGAACACCTTACACAGTACTGTTGCTGGGTATTTAATGTAGGAAAGTTATCACTTATTGAGTGCTTACTATTTCACATATGGACAGGATACAGCATGTTAAAAAAATTACCACACACATTTATTGTATTCAGTGTGTCACTCTGTATATATTACTGTGCACATGGTCTGTCACTGGACATGGTGAGAAATGCAGATTAAGCTAAAATTACTGAGGACAGCAACACCGGAAGAAAATTGAGCTGGGTGTGGTGGCTCAGCCTATAATCCCAACACTTTAGAAGGCTGAGGCAGGAGGATCACTTGAGTCCAGGAGTTTGAGACCAGCCTGTGCAACATAGCAAGACCCCATTTCTTGAAAGAAAGAAAGAAAAAAGAAAGAGAAAGAAAGAAAGAAAGAAAGAAAGAAAGAAAGAAAGAAAGAAAGAAAGAAAAAAAGAAAGAAAGAAAGAAAGAAAAGAAAGACAGAGAAAGGAAGAAAGGAAAGAAGTTTCCATTTAGCCAGGCATGGTGGCATATACCTGTAGTTTCAGCTACTCAGGAGGTTGAGGCATAAGGATCACTTAAACTTGAGAGGTCAAGGCTACAGTGGGCCCTGATCACGCCACTGTTCTCCAGCCTGTGTGACAGAGAGACCCTGTCTCAAAAAAAAAAAAAAAAAAAAAAAAAAAGAGGCAACTCAAGAATACTTGCAGGATCTCATAACATATGCTATACAAAATCAATTAAAATAACGTTTAAATGCTGAAAGAAATGAGCAGCTCCCAGGGTGATACAGGGTGGTTTCACTTCTTGGACACATCTACACCAAGCTCTATTCCTGGCAATACCTGGTGTTCCTATACCCCAGATTTCTTTATTTTATTTTATTTTATTTTATTTTATTTTATTTTAAGACGGAGTTTCGCTTTTGTTGCCCAGGCTGGAATGCAATGGCGCGATCTCGGATCACCGCAATCTCCGCCTCCCGGGTTCAAAGGATTCTCCTGCCTCAGCCTCCCAAGTAGCTGGGATTACAGATGCACGCCACCCCGCCTGGCTAATTTTTGTATTTTTAGTAGAGACAGGGTTTCTCCATGTTGGTCAGGCTGGTCTCGAACTCCCGACCTCAGGTAATCTGTCCACCTCGGCCTCCCAAAGTGCTGGGATTACAGGCATGAGCCACTGCGCCCAGCCCCTATACCCCAGATTTCTTCAAGTGGCAACAGCACTGGCTTCATTTTGCTGGTGGCCCCTCTCCACTTCCTTTGTATATATCATCTTTGCCCAAAGAGCACGTCAGCCAAGGGACTGCTCTCACAGCTCCAGGAATCCTCCCCTTTCAGGAGATTTGAGGCAGTTGAGGGCATGAAAGTAAATAAGCTGAGCTCATCAGAGGTCTTGTATTGTGGTGGTTAAAAGAGCCAGTTCTAGGACTAGAAAGCCTGGCTTGAAATCCCAGCTCTGCCACTCTCTAGTGGTGTGACTTTAGCAAGTTCCTTTACCTCTTTTGTACCTCCCTTTTCTCCCCTGTAAGATATGGGTGATAATAGTTCAATATTTGTTTTGTTATTGTGAGGATTAAAGGTGTTAATGCAAGTAAACCACTTAGAACCACAGCACATAGAAGATCTCAGTAAGGTGGTTATTTTTTGTTGTTGTTTTCAGAGATGCTGTGATTTCTCCAAAGTGGCTGTGATGGCTCGGCAAGCTCCTGACCCTCCCTGCTCCCACATGCCTCCACCCTCATCCTGATCTCCCATCCAGCTTTTGACAGCTTGCTTAGTGCTGGACACTTACATACATCCTACCGCCCCCAAACCCTGCCCAGAAACATCTTGTGCATAATTCTCCTACCTGAATATGCATCAGGGAGAAAGAGCGTCCCAGGACATTTTAGGTTTTGAAGTAGAAAATCCCCACTTAGTAAAAGCCAGGGATCCACAGCGGCCACTTTTCCATGGGATCCACCCCTGCAATCTTGACTTTCAACCACACAGCACCAGAGTAGCCAAGCATTGCTTGTGCCCAAATGCCAGCTGCCTTGCAGGGTGAAAGAATAAGCAGTTCCCAAATTCAGCTGACCATAATCTGTCCTTCTAGCTCCTTACACCCATCTCGGACAAAAGCAGAAATGTATGTCTCAGTTGTGTTTCTACCCCTTGCTGCCCAATATAAATTTTTGTGTTGCCCAATATAATTTTTTGTGACGATGTAAATATTCTGCATTTGTGTTGTCTGATGAGATAACCACTAGCTGTAGTGCTATTGAGCATTCGAAACATGGCTAGTGCAATCAAGAAACCAAATTTTTAATTTATTTAATTGTAATTAATTTTAAGTGGCCACTTGCAGGCAGTGATTGCTGCATTGGAAGGCACGGCTCTAAATTGAGCCTTTTTTCCTTATTTGAGGAGGCATACTTGCCTTAAGATTGGGAAGTCTATTTTTGGAACCTGGTACCAATGCTAGTCTCACCCTTGCAATTCTCAGCTGAGCCCAGAGGTGAGAGAAAGGTTTCCATTCCAGATCTCACTCTTCCCTGTGACACTGAGGAAACTGGCAAGTGATGTGAAGGCTAGAGAGCGTGTCCTGTACGCTGGCTCTATCCCTGCTGCCTGTTTTGACTGACACAGTTAGTTGCTGCCCTTGCTGGTCTCCCTTCCTCCAACCTTGCCTCTCTGAGCACTCCTGACGTTCATCTCATGACTTCCCTAAAAACATTCTTTGGGGACAAGAAACTAACAAATCCCGAGTGACCCATCACACATACAAACATACAGAACAGAGTTTGGATTTGCGATAGAAGAAAGGGAGGTTAGACATCAAGAAGAATGGTCTGGTGATGACAGTTGTGAGATAATAGAAATAGGAAAAAAAAATCTGTTTTCTTTCTTTTTTGAAGAACCAATCATACTTTCTCTCTTTTGACTAATTGGTAGGGCTAGGGTGGATTCGAGGAACCTTATGTATTCCATAAACGAGCCTCTCCCTGCGGTCCTGTAAGTGATCCTTCCCCACCGATTAGCCCCTGCAAGACCCTTCAAGGGTTGGATCTCCAGGAGGGCGTGGGGGAGGAAAGCCCAGTACCAGGCAGCCTCTGCTCCATTGCTCTGTGGGGGGTGGGGAAGGCAAACCCTGGTCATCCCCTCAGTCTGTAGACCTTTTGTGTGAATGCCTGGCAAGGGTGACGTGGGGCTGTTTCTGCGGGCACAGCTGCAGCACTTACTGGAGTGGAGGCAGGGCCCAGGCAGCACTACCCTCCCAGATCTTCCCTCGGGCTTTTCAGCAGTAAGGGGACATGCACCCCGAGGGCCTCCACTTGGCCTGACCCTGCTGTGGGGGCTTTCTGTCCCCAGGAACGGTGGAGATGGCAAGTTTATCAAGACCCTCTCTGCCCAGCTGCCTCTGCTCCTTCCTCCTCCTCCTGCTCCTCCAAGTGTCTTCCAGCTACGCAGGTGAGACATGTTTTTTTCCTGCCCTGGGAAGACCCTGAAAACAGAAAGGCTAGTTTCCTGGGTCTTAGCTCCTTCAATCATCCTCAAGTTGCTATATTATCTTTCTGAAACATAGACCTGCTGACATAGTTCCCTTCCTCAGAAACCTTCCGTGGGTGGTTCTTACAGCCTTCAAGATGGAGTCCAGACTCTTTTTTTTTTTTTTTTTTTTTTTGAGACAGAGTCTCCCTCTGTTGCTCAGGCTGGAGTGCAGTGGTATGATCTTGGCTCACTGCAACCTCAGCCTCCTTGGTTCAATCGATTCTCCGGCCTTGGCTCCTGAGTAGCTGAGACTACAGGCACCTGCCACCAAGCCCAGTTAATTTTTTTTTTCTTTTTTTGTATTTTAGTAGAGACAGGGTTTCACAAATTGGCCAGGATGGTCTCAATCTCCTGACCTGCTGATCCGGCCACCTCGGCTTCCCAAAGTACTGGGATTGCAGGTGTGAGCCACTGCGCCCAGCCTAATTTTTTTTATTTTTAGTAGAGACGTGGTTTTACCATGTTGGCCAGGCTGTTCTTGAACTCCTGACCTCAAGTAATCTGCCCTCCTCAACTTCCCAAAGTGCTGGGATTATAGGCATGAGCCACTGCACCCGGCCCAGACTCCTTAATGTGACTAACTCAAGGCTTTCCTTGAACTAGTTCTTACTTGTCTTTTCACCTCTCAATTTGAGATAAAAGAATAGCAACCTCTTGGAGTTCCCATCAGGATTGCATGAGATGAGATATGTAACATGCTTAGCAGTGTCTGTCCATAGTAAATCTCAAGAAATGTTTGTGGAATTATAATATCTTGTCATGTTTGAGACTTTGCTCTGCATAATCAGGCACCAGTAAGTTTTTTAAAGGAACCCGGCTGTCACATGCAGAGGGGAAATCAACAGAAAGATTCCCATCCTCAGGGAGCCACCTGACTGACAGAGGTACAGTGCATCCACTCCCCAGGTCTAGGGGAGAAAGCAGCTTTATCTCCTAGTAGCTCAGAGTCTGACTTGAGAAACACATCCACATGGAAAAAAACACGGAACTTGTTCAGGTCAGGGTCAAGGAGCCACAGTGAGGTGGAAGATACAGAAGAAGGAAGAGTGAAATAGAGCCATCCCCAGGGTGGAAGATCTCAGAGGAGAATTTGGGAAACAGTGTATGAACAAGGACTGAACAGTGAGAAGTGGTGGAGAGACAGTTAAAGTGGATGGAGTGACAAAAGCAAAACCTCTAAGCGTAGAATAGGCAGCAATTTGGCCAAGTCCTAACAGGGAGGCCCATGGGAAGATTCAACCTCAAGAGGCTGCACCACATTCCAAGAGGGAAACTTAAAGCCTAGACTGAAGAGTCAGAGATGGCTACAGTTGGCAAAAAGATGGGCAGATGCTGAGATGAGATGATTGCTAGAATGTTCTGTCCAGGATATTCACGATATCTCTATAACCAGAGACTTTTTTATTATTGTTGTTCTCAAGAAGGAAACTTGGGGCCGGGTGTGGTGGCTTACGCCTATCATCCCAGCACTTTGGAGCCAAGGAAGGCAGATTACCTGAGGTCAGGAGTACGAGACCAGCCTGGCCAACAGTGTGAAACCTCATCTTTACTAAAAATACAAAAATTAGCTGGGCGTGGTGGCAGGTACCTGTAATCCCAGCTACTCAGGAGGCTGAGGCAGGAGAATCGCTTGAATGAAATAGTGGAGGTACAGTCAAAAGGTGACATCTCCTTCTTTCTATAATTATATTTAGACATTTGCTTTACTTGCTTATTCACTAGGACCATGCGCGCGCGTGTGTGTGTGTGTGTGTGTGTGTGTGTGTGTGTGTGTTTGCAGGGAGGCAGAGGTTGCAGGGAGGTGGAGGTTGCAGTGAGCCAAGATCTTACCACTGCACTCCAGCCTGGGCGACAGTGAGTAAGACTCAGTCTCAACAGTTAAAAAAAAAAAAAAAGAAAGAAAGAAAGAAAGAGAAAAATTGCATTCCTCCCTGGATCTAGAATTTCATTTAAAAGTTGAGTGTCCTCTTCCTTCCCTGTTTTGAAGCAGCCCTTCCCATGACAGGCTTACTTGCCAAGGTTCCCTCTGACCTTCAGTCTCTTCCTTTTGGTGTCTTGGACAGGACAGTTCAGAGTGATAGGACCAAGACAACCTATCCGGGCTCTGGTCGGTGATGAAGTGGAATTGCCATGTCGCATATCTCCTGGGAAGAACGCTACAGGCATGGAAGTAGGGTGGTACCGGCCCCCCTTCTCTAGGGTGGTTCATCTCTACAGAAATGGCAAGGACCAAGATGGAGACCAAGCACCTGAATATCGGGGCCGGACAGAGCTGCTGAAAGACGCTATTGGTGAGGGAAAGGTGACTCTCAGGATCCGGAATGTAAGGTTCTCAGATGAAGGAGGTTTCACCTGCTTCTTCCGAGATCATTCTTACCAAGAGGAGGCAGCAATGGAATTGAAAGTGGAAGGTGAGTAGTGCCATATAATATTAGGTATTAACTGTTGGGTGGCCAGGAACAATCATTCTCTCAATTAAGATGAGATACCTCAACCCAAACATCTCACTCCTGGGAATGAATTCCATACAAACGTACACATCAATAAGCAGAAACTCATATGCTTAGGGATGTCTGCTGCATCATTATTCAGAGTAGCGAGGAAATTGGGATCAAAGTCAACGCCTTTGAGTAGATCAGTGACTGAATAAACAATGGTAGCCATACTGTGAATAGTATGCAGGCATTAAAAAGATTATTTTAGCACTATGCCAGATGGTTTGGAGGCCTTCTATAAGGTATTGTTGAGTGATAAGAGCAAGCTGCAGAATGTAGGATACAAAAACAAAACCCTAGGGCGTAGTCGCAGCTACTCAGGAGGCTGAGGTGGGAGACTGGCTTGAGCCTAGGGGTTTGCAGATACAGTGAGCTATGATTGCACCACTGCACTCCAGCCTGGGTGACAGAGCAAAGACCCTTTGCCCCCACTCCCTACCCCTGTGTATAAAAAAAACAAAAACAAAAAACAAAACCCTGTATTTATGAGCACACACACACACACACACACACATGCCTGTGTGTGGTCCTAGTGAATAAGCAAGTAAAGCAAATGTCTAAATATAATTATAGAAAGAAGATGTCACCTTTTGGCTGTACCTCCACTATTTCATTCTGCAGAATTTTTTTTTTTTTTTTTTGGGCGGGGGACGGAGTCTTGCTCTGTTGCCCAGGCTGGAGTGCAATGGTGCCCTCCACCTCCCGGGTTCAAGTGATTCTCCTGCCTCAGCCTCCTGAGTAGCTGGGATTACAGGTGCCCACCACCACGCCCAGCTAATTTTTGTATTTTTAGTAGAGACAGGGTTTCACCAGATTGGCAAGGCTGATCTTGAACTCCTAACCTCAGGTGATCCACTCGCCTCAGCCTCCCAAAGTGCTGGAATTATAGGTGTGAGCCACAGCGCCCGGCCTCAGAATTTCATTTTCAACATGTTTTGCATGATGGGTGATTTTGGAGATTATTTTTTGCTCTATCTCAGGATGATTAAGATGTGGACAAGGTGAAGCAGATGGAGGTGGAGCTTTGAAAGTTAATCGCTATTTAATTGAAGAACTAAACTGCTTTGAGGGCCTTGGTGTCAGATCCTTTCCCTTTTCCTCCTCCCCACCTGCAGTGCAAACATCAGACAATTGATCACTATTGTATCTTGGGGGTGTGAGTGACCATTGCACTGCTGGGACCAGAAGACGGCATTGTATGTGGAACAACAAAGCACTACTTCTAGAGACTGCCTGCAGGGATATGGAAATAGCTTTGTGTGTCTCATAATGTTCTTCATACAGCTGTTTTCACTGGGGAAATTCTACTCGTCAAAAAGTTTGATAAAGAGAACCTCTCCAGTTTGCAGATTTTCTTGCTGCTCAACAACTTCCTAGCTCAGTAACTGCATCTCCCAACAAACTCTCTCAGTTTCACCACACCAAAAAAGGAAGACAAGCAGGGTGCAGTGGCTCAAGCCTGTAATCCTAGCACTTTGGGAGGCCGAGGTGGATGGATCACCTGAGGTTGGGAGTTTGAAGACCAGCCTGACCAACATGGAGAAACCCTGTCTCTACTAAAAATACAAAATTAGCTTGGCGCATTCCTGTTATCCCAGCTACTTGGGAGGCTGAGGCAGGAGAATCGCTTGAACCCGGGGGGCGGAGGTTGTAGTGAGCCAAGATCGCTCCATTGCACTCCAGCCTGGGCAAGAAAAGCGGAACTCCCTCTAAAAAAAAAAAAAAAAAAAAAAAAAGAAAAGCATCTAAAGACTTTGCCTCAGGGGAGAAAGTTGTCTTTTGGGTTGCTACCCACATTCCAGCCTCCTGTTCCCACCTCTTAGTCTGCATGCCTAAGAATCTAAAAGAAACTGTTTTACAAGTAAACAAGGGACACTTTGCCTAGGCTTGGGAGCCAGGAAGTTGAGACAAATTTAGGAATGAGATGAAGTAATGGTATTATTGCAAGTCTCAGGTGTAACTACCTCTGCTCTTTCTCTGAAGAGTTTCTAATCTCTCTTTTTTACTTATTTTTTCTTGTCATTTTTGTGATTTTATTACTAGTTGTCTCTAATCCTTTCTTTAAACTCTTCAACAAATGTCAGGCACAGCGGCTCACACCTGTAATCCCAGCACTTTGGGAGGCCGAGGCAGGCTGATCACCTGAAATCGGAGTTCGAGACCAGCCTGATCAACATGGAGAAACCCCGTCTCTACTAAAAATTACAAAATTAGCCGGGTGTGGTGGCGCATGCCAGTAATCCCAGCTACTCAAGAGGCTGAGGCAGGAGAATCGCTTGAACCCGGGAGGCAGAGGTTGCAGTGAGCCAAGATTGTGCCATTGCACTCCAGCCTGGGCAACAAGAGCAAAACTTCGTCTAAAAAAAAAAAAAGAAAAAAACATACAAAGCAGAGAGAATATTATAATGAGCCTCCAAGTGCCTACCACCTTGCTGCAGCACTTGTCAATCCAGGGACCATCCACTTCACCAGCTCCCCACTCATTACCACCCTCCCCTACTCAATTACTGAGGTAAATCCTAGGCAGCATGATCATTTCTTTTTTTTTTTCTTTTTATTTTGAGACAGGATCTGTCTCTGTCACCCAGGCTGGAGTGTAGTGGCATGACCTCTGCTCACTGCAGCCTCTGCCTCCCAGGCAGAAGCCATCCTCCCACCTCAGCCTTCATAGTAGCTGGGACCACAGGCAAACACCACCACACATTGCTAATGTTTTGTATTTTTTGTAGAGACTGGGTTTTGCCATGTTGCTCAGGCGGGTCTCAAACTCCTAGGCACAAGCAATCCTCCCACCTTGGCCTCCCAAAGTGCTAGAATTACAGGCGTGAGCCACTGCACCCAGCAAAGAACACTTTTTAAAAAATAAATAGGCCGGGGGCAAGGACTCACGCCTGCAATCCCAGTACTTTGGGAGGCTGAGGAAGGCGAATCACGAGGTCAAGAGATCGAGACCATCCTAGCTAATGTGGGGAAACCCTGTTTCTACTAAAAATACAAAAACAAAATTAGCCGGGTGTGGTGGCGGGCGCCTGTAGTCCCAGTCACTCAGAAGGCTCAGGTGGGAGAACGGAGTGAACCCGGGAGGCAGAGCTTGCAGTGAGCTGAGATCACGTCACCACACTCCAGCCTGGGCAACAGAGTGGGGCTCCATCTCAAAAAAAAAAAAAAAAAAAAAAAAACCACAAAATAATAAAATAAATACATAAATAACTACAATACTATTATCACATCTTAAAACTCAACAAAATTTCTTAGTATCATCAAATACCCAGTTTGTGTTCAAATTTTCCTGATTGTTTCATAAATATACTCGTACAGTTGGTTTCTTTTAGTGAGATTCAAACAAGACCCACCTGTTGACCTTTGCCCTTAGGGTTTCCCACGGTCTGAATTTTGTTGATGACATTCCCATGTTGCTATGTAATACGGTCCTCCATGCCCTGTGTTTTTCTGTAAACTGATAGATGTGGAAGTGCAATGACATTCGTGTTTGATTTACTTTGACAAGTATAGTTCATCAGTGATACTCTATACTTCTTGTTGATTTACATCTGGAGGCTAATAATGTCTGCTTTTCTCTCTTTTTTAATTATTTGTGAAAGTAAAAATATGGGGGGTTGGGAGAAAAAAACCCTTAAGTATGTACCCACTAAATCACATTGCTACAGGTAACTTCCATTAAGAACTTGAAAGTAAAGTTTGCTGCATTTTCCTCTAGGGAACACAATAATAGACAGGAGCCTTAGTCTACAGCTTAAAGGACTGTAATTATACCTGAGCAACCTTCCTGGACCAGTTTAACGTTATTGGCTGTGATGTATCCTTACCTTTGATGTCAATATCCTTACTTAGCTCCCTTAAAGCAGAGATCAAGATGAAAAGGGCTTCAGCTGCAGCATGGCACATGGAGATTAGAGCAGGGCTTTTGGATGCTGAGGAGCAGACCTAGAATGGGAAATAGATGGGAACCACAAAAGTGAAGGTCCCCCTCCCTCATTGCTCAACCTACTCCATGTCTGCACATCTGGTCAGTTACCAAATCCTGTGTAAGCTACCTTCCTTTTTTTTTTTTTTTTTTTTTTTGAGATGGAATTTTTCTCTTGTTGCCCAGACTGGAGTGCAATGGTGTGATCTTGGCTCAGTGCAAACTCCAACTCCCAGTTCGTGCAATTCTCCTCCCTCAATCTCCCAAGTAGCTGGGATTACAGGCGTGCACAGTCTTGACTTTAAACTACTTGTCATTCTAAATCAATAGCATTTCCTGGAAAAAAACATTTTTCTATCAAGGCTAAGCTCAGGGACCAATTCTGTGTCACCTTCTTTGAATCCTGATGATATTCATTTCTTTATTTGACCTGATTTATTGGGCCCAGGCACCGTGCTCAGTGTTAAGAATTCAGCTCTGGGCAATGTCGGTCCTGCCTTTCAGATCCCTTCTACTGGGTCAGCCCTGGAGTGCTGGTTCTCCTCGCGGTGCTGCCTGTGCTCCTTCTGCAGATCACTGTCGGCCTCGTCTTCCTCTGCCTGCAGTATAGACTGAGAGGTACAAGGCGGAGGGTGGGTGGATCAGGATCCTTCCTTTAAATGAGCTGGCTTCTTGGAGTTACACCACTAAACATGTATTTGTGAGTGACTTCTGGGTTCAGAACTTCTTCTCACTACTGAGTGATAAAGAAAAAAAATAACTCCATGATGAAAGAGTTTTACATCTCATGAAATGCTTTCATATGAATAAGCGGACCCAGCTTTCCCTATGAGCTAACTATGGCATAGAGTAACCCCATTTTACAGAGGATACAACTGAGGCCAGGAGTAGTTCAGTGACTTACTCAGACCAATATAACTTGTAAGTGGTAGAGTTGAGACTTCTGTATCATACCTAGCAGCTCCATGCGACTTGGGAGAGTATGAGCTTCAAAGTCAGACAGGTCTATTAGGAGTTTTGAATAGATACTGAAGTGAAAGTCTCTGCTACACAGTAGGCATTCAAACATTGTTTCCTTCTCCATTCAACACTGAGGACTCAGGTTCAGCTGGTTCAGCTGCTGATGACGCTCCTCTTTTGTGCCTAGAGCTTTCATTCTGAGCCTTCTCCCCCTACCAAGTGTCTCCCCAATGCCAGAGCAGGAAGAGCCTTCACTCCTCCCCATACCCCACCCCTCATTTGTTACTAAGAGGAGAGGAGAAAGTAGCAAGGAGGGTATGGGGAATGTTTTTGGGGGATGGGTGTTGGTGGGATCAACAACAAAGTCCTTTCTGTCACCAAGATGCCTGCTTGTCTACTTCTCCCACATGAAAAAGGCCTTCAGCCCACATGGCTGAGCAGAAAGAATCTAAATGTTAGAGTCAGGCAGCCTGGGTTTGAATTCCATCTCAGGTACTGAACTATATAGCAAAATTCTTAGATTCTCCAAGCCTCAATTGCCTTGTCTGTCAAATAGAGAAAACATCCTCCCTCCTACATTGTAGGGAGGATAAAAGTCATGCAAAGTGCCTACTACAAATCCAGTCACCGAGTAGCTAGCTACTCACTAAATGTTCAGCTCCTCCTTCCTCATTCAGATGGGAAGTGGCAACGCAGTGGGCTGGAGCAGCACTATGAACTGAGAATCCAAAAAGGGGCGAAGAGCAGCTGGGAGGTAGTAGATCCTTGTGCTGGTTTGGGGCATTGCTCACATTCTTTATTCGCTATTGTATCTAGACTATAGCTAGAGAAAGAGCCGCAACCCTTGGCTTTAAATCCAGTGCTCTTCCGACTCTCCTAAGGTTGTTTCCAGGCTGCAGAGAAATAGCCTGCACAAGGGGCCCAGGCGCTGGGTGTAGGAGGGTCCCCACCGGGAGTCAGAGCATGCAGGAACTAAAATGTTGCCTTTTTCTATTTTAGGAAAACTTCGAGCAGAGATAGGTGAGTTACAGTCATCCTTTCTCTCAATTCTTGCCTTTCGGTGTTTTGGCATAATGGAAATGGTCGCGTTCTCGGACCATCTGTTCCTCTCAATACCCTGTTTTTCCCTTAGTTTCCCTTTCTCTACAGTGGGTGTGTCATGCCTAGAGCAAGTTTTAAGTAATTAAATAACAAAGACTCAGGAAAAAGGATCCTTTTCGAGTGCCCTACTAAATCCATTTCCATTTGTTTCTCTTTCAGAGAATCTCCACCGGACTTTTGGTAAGTTCTGGCACATCCAGGCCCTCCCAGGTCAACTTGGCATTTCACTGTAGTTCCAGTCACCTGGGGGAACAAGGACCCCTGGCTCCTGGTTGGGTCCCTTCCTCTCTTTTCTTTCTTTAAAATAGAAGTCATTTGCATTTAGGATTGGTAAAATCATAATAAAAATACTCATGTACTATTTTTATGTGACAGACACTATTCTAACTGCTTTACAAAAACGTTATCTTATTCTGCTTAACTCCTTATGCACATGATTTCTCTTTTCAGGAATATAGATCGTTTACACATAAACCTGATGTCTGGTTGGGGAGGTAAAACGAACAGAAAAACAAGACACAACTGTATCACCTGTACTTATATTTCAGGATGTTTCCATGAGTACAGAACATGACTAATCAGAGAAGACCTCATGGACAAATAGAAAAGCCACCAAGCCCCACTAGGAATTGACCCCCCAAGGACATGGTTTCTAGCCTTTTTGTTCACTGAAGTTCACCCAATGCCTAAAGACAATGCCAACAGAAGAGCACCCAAATATCTGTTAGATAAATGTTGCAGAAACTAGAAGGTGTCATTAGGGCACAGATGGTACCTTCTCTGAGCAAACTTCCTTCACAGCCCCTCCTCCCGAGCCTGTAGGTGACTCTAGTTTTGTCACCTGGCACACAGAGTTCTAACCTACGATTTATAAAATTAGACCAGTTTGTGGAACACACACACACACACGTCTTGACACACCCAAAGAGGAGGAATAGTATTTGTTTTGGAGGACGTGACTATTAAAGGCCTTAACTCCTTTTTGTACCATGAATCTCTCTGGCACTCCAGTAAAGTCTAAAGGACCCCATTGCAGAATAATGTTTTTAAATATACACATAAAATAGAACACATAGGATTGCAAAAACAATCATTGTATTGAAATATAGCTATCAACCAATAATCACATTTGTGATACAGCAACATAAATGTTTCTTTCTTCCTTTTTTTTTTTTTGAAGCAAAGTTTTGCTCTTGTCGCCCAGGCTGGAGTGCAATGGTGCGATCTAGGCTCACTGAAACCTCTGCCTCCTGGGTTCAAGCGATTCTCAGCCTCCCAAGTAGCTGGGATTACAGGTGCCTGCCACCACACCCAGATAATTTTTGTATTTTTAGTAGAGACTAGGTTTCACCAGGTTGGCCGGCTGGCCTCAAACTCCTGACCTCAGGTAATCTACCCGCCTTGGCCTCCCAAAGTGCTGGGATTACAGGCATGAGCCACCATGCCCAACCATAAATGTTTCTTTAGCAAAAGTAATACATTAAGTAACACAGCAGCAAGTCTAGTAACCTGTAATTTCTTTCTTTCTTTCTTTTTTTGAGATGGAGTTTTGCTCTTGTAGCCCAGGCTGGAGTGCAATGGCACGATCTCAGCTCACTGCAACCTCTGCCTCCTAGGTTCAAGCAATTCTCCTGCCTCAACCTCCCAAGTTGCTGGAACTACAGGCCCAGCTAATTTTTGTATTTTTAGTAGAGACGGGGTCTTACCATGTTGGCCAGGTTGGCATTGAATCCCTGACCTCAGGTGATCTGCCTGCCTCAGCCTTCCAAAGTGCTGGGATTACAGGTGTGAGCCACCAGGCCTGGCCCAATAACCTTTAATTTCAAAATACTAATAAACATACACAGTATTTCAAGATTTCTGCAATAACTCTAATGGGAATGAAACATATATGGCTTCCATTGGTAAGTCACAGGTACTGCTGATATTGTGGTTAGTTGTAACATGTTTTGCCTTGTTTTGTTTTTTCCAAGACAGAGTCTTGCTCTGTCGCCCAGGCTGGAGTGCAGTGGCAGGATCTCGGCTCACTGCAACCTCTGCCTCCTAGGTTCAAGCGATTCTCCTGCCTCAGCCTCCCGAGTAGCTGGGATTACAGGCATGCGCCACCATGCCTGGCTAATTTTTATATTCTTAGTAGAGACAGGGTTTCACCATGTTGGCCTGGCTGGTCTTGAACTCTTGGCCTCGTGATCTGCCCGCCTCAGACTCCCAAAGTGCTGGGATTACAGGTGTGAGCCACCACGCCTGGCAGTTGTTACATTTGTTTTGTTTTGTTTTGAGATAGTGTCTCGCTCTGTTGCCCAGGTTGGAGTGCAGCGGCACAAACTTGGCTCACAGCAAGTTCCGCCTCCCGGTTCACACCATTCTCCTGCCTCAGCCTCCAGAGTACCTGAGACTACAGGTGCCCGCTACCATGCCTGGCTAATTTTTTCTATTTTTTAGTAGAGACAGGATTTCACCATGTTAGCCAGGATGGTCTTGATCTCCTGACCTCGTGATCTGCTTGCCTCGGCCTCCCAAAGTGCTGGGATTACAAGTGTGAGCCACTGTGCCTGGCCAGTTGTTACATTTTTAATGAAAGAAAATGTTAAATCCAGTTAATGAAAATAAGGAGGCAGTACTTTTCTCATCCAAGTTCATGGACTCTCTGAATTCTGTCCCCAGAGTCCTTTGGTGTTCTAGGATCCCAGGTTAAGGAACCAAAAAAGAAAGGTGGGTGGGGCATGAGGGGGGACACATGTTAACCCTGTTTGTTCTGGTGAACAATTCAGATCCCCACTTTCTGAGGGTGCCCTGCTGGAAGATAACCCTGTTTGTAATTGTGCCGGTTCTCGGACCCCTGGTTGCCTTGATCATCTGCTACAACTGGCTACATCGAAGACTAGCAGGTGCAGTGGCTGGGCAGCAGGCAAGACCACCAAATAGTGGGGAACCAAGTCAGCTTTGAATGGGAAGCCAAAAGAGAATAGAACCAGGGCTCAAGATTAGGGGAGCTGGGATCTCCTTATTCCTCTGTCCCCATGCCCAACCCCGGCTCTTCTGAGAAACTGTGAAGAGAACCACTTACTGGACCTGTGGGGTCCCCCAGTGGAAAGGGCAGTGTGGGTTACTCCAAATATCCACAGGGAGGATGTGGGGAGGGTGCTATTCATCTTCCACTGATCATGTATTTGTTTCTTTTTGTTTTCAGGGCAATTCATTGAAGAGCTAAGTAAGTTATCTTCTCTCTCTTATAAGCAGAGAATAAAAAGCGAGGAAAGGGAGACAGAAGCAACAAGAGGGAAGAGGGGGGCTATTGAGAGATCACAGTCCCAGAGGAAAGGAGGAGCTGGAGAGCCTGGGTGGAGGGAAGACTCCTCCTGGGAGGTACAGGGGCAAGAGGTCAGCTGTTAGACACATTTACAGGTGGCAGAGAAGCTGAAGGCATTCCCATCTGCTGCCTGACCCATTCCTCCTTCACTGCCCCTAAGCAGGAACGCCACCCTAGCTGGTCTCATTGCCCATTCCACAGCAACTGCCCAGTGCCTCGCCTCTCAGACCAACCATTGAGGCAGGCATGGAGACAAGATGACCCCAAGGGCTTTTCTTCTCCCTAGTTCAATGGTTTTATGATACAAACTACTGACATAGATTTTTCAAGTTATTTTTTCCTTCTTCTAGGAAATCCTTTCTGAGTGATGTCACATCTTGGCAGGGGTGGAGGAGAGCCTGGTTGCCCAGGGATTGGTCCTTGGGGACATCTCATCCATCAAGTTGCATACTCACTGGCATCTTTGCTATGGGGACATTCCAATTTGCACTTTCAGGAACACTCTGAATTCCAACTAGAATTGATTTCCCTTCTTCTGTCATCTACCTTTTCTCTTCCTTTGTCTTCCCATTTTTATTATCCTTCTTTCCATTTCTCTCTCCAGTCTTCCACTTGGAAACCCTTCCTGGCTAAGGACAGGCAGGTGCCCCTCTCTCCATCAGAGGACACCTGTGCTGGAGAGCAACACAGATAGGATGGTCTCTGCCATGAACTGGAGGCCAGGAACCTCCTCACTGAAAATTACAGTATGATAACTTTGCAAATGGTGGTTGTTTCTTCCAAGACTCCAGCCCTGATTGCACAGAACTGAGAGGCATGTGAAGGGAAAGAAGAGGAAGAGTGTGAAACATTGAAGAGAGAGCTGAGTGAGCTGAAGAGTGAGGATATGGGTAGCCCCAACCCAAACCTGGAGATGGTGAGAAACCTACAGAATACTAGCCGGAGCTCCACCTTGTCTTGGTAGCCTACTAGGGAACTGGGGAAGCAAGAAATGAAAGCTGGGCAACATGCCTGCTTAGAATGTCTTCCTTCTACTTACACATCTTCCACAGGTCTCAGAATTTCCTTCCTCTCATCCTTTTTCTCCTGTCTTCATATCTACCAGAGTATCCACTGTTTATTCAACAACTACTACTTGATGGTCAGATACAAACAAACAAGC
This sequence comes from Rhinopithecus bieti, assembly GCF_001698545.2. Classification (NCBI taxonomy): domain Eukaryota; kingdom Metazoa; phylum Chordata; class Mammalia; order Primates; family Cercopithecidae; genus Rhinopithecus; species Rhinopithecus bieti. Next base: position 517,611 of record NW_016804706.1, read on the forward strand.
TAGGTGCTAATTAATAATGATATGAGTTTTGGTTGAGCACGGTGGCTCACACCTGTAATCCCAGCACTTTGGGAGGCTGAGGCGGGTGGATCACGAGGTCAGGAGTTCAAGACCAGCCTGGCCAACATGGTGAAACCCCGTCTTTACTAAAAATACAAACAATTAGCTGGGCATATTGGTGGGCGCCTGTAATCCCAGCTACTCAGGAGGCTGAGGCAGGAGAATCGCTTGAACCCAGGAGGCAGAGGTTACAGTGAGCTGAGATCACGTCACTGCATTCTAGCTGGGGTGACAGAGTAAGATTCTATCTCGAAAAAATAAATAAATAAATAAATAATAATACGAGCTTTCATATGCACACTTCTAACCCCTTTTCTTTTATATATTTCCTTCCTTATCCACTCACCTGTCTCCCTCTACTCCAGCCTCCTTACCCCAGAGGTCAGTCCTCAGGAAACCAAACACAAATAAAGACCTCAGTCAGAAAGACCATTTATTTATGTTTCAAGATGCTCACTGCCCCCTTTGTTTTGTCTCCTTTGCAGGCCTTCTCTCTTAGGCCTCTTCTCCTGAGGGTATGGATCCTGGGGGGAGATTATTCACCTCCATGCTTCCATTCCTCCCCAGCCATAGTAGGGGCATCATGAGAGAAGCCAAGCCACTGGCCCAGGATCACCCGGCATTTATGGTGGCTGCTCTGGCACAGTTCCTTGCCTTTATAGCCCCTCCAGTGATCCATAAGGCCCTCTTTCTCCCCAAAGGAGAGGTCACATATAGGGCAATGGTAGCTCTTCTGCTTCCAGTGGGTCTGCTGGTGTCTGACCAGCCTGGAAAATGAACTGAAAGACTTGCTGCAATGGAAGCAGTAGTTGGGCGGCTCTGTGAGGTGGGCCTTCTGGTGTCTGGAGAGATAGGATTTCTTGCTAAAAGTCAAAGGACAATGCGAGCAAGAGAAGACATTGAGTCTCGAGGGCTTCACTGGATGCGAGTTGGATCTGGCATCCTGACAGGGGGTTCCAATGATGGGTGCCTCGGTCCTGGTCACAGGTGCTTGGTTCTTAAGTACAGATGGCTGGTTCTGGGCCACAGGACCCTCAGTTCTAAATATGGTTTCCTGAGACCTGGCCACTGGTGCATGGTTCACATCCACAAGCCCCTGGATGGACCTCTGGCTTCTGGCGATAGGTGTCTGTAATTCAGCAGGGGTGCCTGGAAGCCTCAAAGTACACTCCTGGTTTCCATCCACTGGCTCCTGGTTTTGGTGTATCTTCTGGTGGCGTTTGAGCTCAGACTGGTCCCGGAAGCTCTTCCCACACACGGAGCATGAATGCGGCCGATAACCCAGATGGACGCGGCGGTGACGACTTAGTCCAGAAGCATCACAGTAGGTCTTGTCACAGAGCGTGCAACAGAAGGGCCTCTCACCAAGATGCATGCGTCTGTGATAGCTGAGGGACTTGGGGCTCCGAAACAACTTCCCACACTGGCTGCAGCTGTTAGTCAGTTTAGGATTGTGAACAAACTGGTGGCTATAGAGGTAGGAGCGCCTGCTGAAACACTTGCCACAGATGTGGCAAAAAAAGGGTGGCCCACCCTGGGATGCTTGAAGCACCTGGGTCCTGTCCATAGACCCAGCTGGGTCAGAGAGGGGGCACTGGCTGGCCCCTCTGCATGCAAGGAAGACCTTGTCATCACTAGTCCCCTCATCTCTCAGACTGGGATGTTGTTCTTGAAGCTCTTTCTTCTCACCTTCTGTAGTGAATGAGGAAGAATAACACAAAATTCCACTATAAGAACTCCAACAGAGGCCGGGCACGGTGGCTCACACCTGTAATCCCAGCACTTTGGGAGGCTGAGGCCAGCGGATCACCTGAGGTCAAGAGTTCGAAACCAGCCTGACCAACATGGTGAATCCCTGTCTCTACCACAAATACAAAAATTAGGTGGGCATCATGGCATCTGCCTGTAATCCCAGCTACTAGGGAGACTGATGCAGGGGAATTGCTTGAACCCAGGAGGCAGAGGTTGCAGTGAGCCAAGATGGCACCATTGCACTCCTGCCTGGGCAACCAAAGTGAAACTCTGTCTCAAAAAAAAAAAAAAAAGAAGAAGAAGAAGAAGAAGAACTACAACACAGCTCTCCATTCAGCCCAAGACACTTCTTGTCTCTGCCCTAGCTCTCCCACCCAACACATTCGTCCTCACCCTTGGGCCTTATAGGCTAGAAATAAGAAAAAATAAATTTGGCGTTTCAAATTAAAAGCAAATAAAAACTTAACTGGAGTCTTCAACACTGTCAGAAATGTAAATTTTAACTTACAACAACATTTCTTGAAATCTATCTTATCTCATTCTCATTATTGCTCAAATTCCCATAGACATTCCACAGACACCCGCATAATAATGCATCATGAACATTGGGCCACTTGCAGGTGAAAAGAGGTGTTATTAATAATCAAGCTAGGATGAGAAGCATAAACCAGCACCGTCCTGGCAAACCAAGAAGTGTAGTCAGCTTGGCTTGATATCTCTCTCAACTATTTACTACCAGGGGCAAGCCTCCCTTACTCCAACACAGCATGAAGCCTATCTCCTTTGCTTCTCTTTTCTCTTGGACAGAACATTTTAATCAGAACAATGTCATGGACATAAGCAACCTTCATGTCATCTCTCAATCTCTAGAAACTGAAGACATTTACTTCTCCTGAAAGACTTAGATCTTCAGCCCACCAGGCGCGGTGGTTCACACCTGTAATCCTAGCACTTTGGGAGGCCAAGGTGGGTGGATCACTTGAGGTCAAGAGATTGAGACCATCCTGGCCAACATGGTGAAACTCCTGTCTCTACTAAAATACAAAATTATCTGGGCATGGTGGCACATGCCTGTAGTCCCAGCTACTTGGGAGGCTGAGGCAGGAGAATCGCTTGAACCCGGGAGGCGGAGGTTGCAGTAAGCCAGGATCGTGCCACTGCACTCCAGCCTGGCAACACAGCAAGACTGTCTCAAAAAAAAAAAAAAAAAAAAAAAGAGACTTAGATCTTCAACTTGAAGTCGAGGGACTTGAGCCTATGATCTTAAGCTCTCTTTCAACTCCAAGTCTGACCAGGCTGGACAGAGGTTCACTAGGAGAGCATCTGTAGAGCATTCATCCTCCCCATCAGCTCTCCATCCTTTCAGGGGTTATTCTGGGTCCTTTTTACCTTCCTCCCTGCTTGGCAATTCTTACCTGAAAGGCCTTCTGTGTTTGGGAGATGGACAAACTCTCTCCGTTGTTCATCTTCTTGCTCAAGCTTAGTGATTAGCTCTGGCTTATGTAGAAAGATTCTGGCTGATGTGTGGGAATGAGAAAGAGTTGAGTTGGTCCCAGGTGTGGCCCCTTCACATCTGATGGGGACAACAGGTTACCTCCTGTAGCCTTTGTTTAAGAACCATAACCTGGGACATGTAGATGCAGAAAGGAGACATTCAAAAGGTCAGCTGCTAGCAAAGTATCTGGTTTTCAGGAGTGACTTAGTAAATATTTGTTTGATGAATGGAAAAATTTGCATATTTTGAGAACACTGTCATCATGTTATAAGTGTTATCTTTGCCTTCATGCAGGCTATCATTTCTTCTCTTTACCACTGAGCTTAGTGACTCAGATCTTTCATATCTGGAAAGCATAGAACCAGGGGTCAGTGAAACTAACTGTAAGCTGATCTACCTGTCCAGGGAAACCAGATGTTCCAGGGCCCTTAGGACAGGGGGCTTGCTGAGGGAAGCCCAGCCTCTTACCCACAGATGCTAGGTTCTTAAAGATTTCCGACATAACATCCTCGTAAAGGACCCTCTGGCTGGCATCTAGACAGTCCCACTCTTCCTGGGTGAAATTCACTGCCACATCCTCAAAGGTGACTGGCTTCTGGAAGAACAGGAGAGACTCAAGAAGTTTATATAAATATATGTAGGTATGTATATGTGTGCGTGTGTGTGTGTGTGTATGTGTGTACAAGATTAACATCCAGTCTCAATATTCAGAGAATTAAAACCTAAGAGAAAGATAAAACCATGGAAGGAAGAGAGAAATATTAAAAGAGAGACACAAGGCCTGCAACTGTGAAGTATAGAAAGGAAAGGAGGCCGGATGTGGTGGTTCATGCGTGTAATCCCAGCACTTTGCGAGGCTGAGGCAGGCAGATCATGAGGTCAGGAGTTCGAGACCAGCCTGACCAACATGGTGAAACCAGGTATCTACTAAAAATACAAAAATTAGCCGGGTGTGGTGATGCATGCCTGTAATCCCAGCTATTCAGGAGGCTGAGGCAGGAGAATTACTTGAGACCGGGAGGCAGAGGTTGCAGTGAGCCAAGATCACGCCACTGCACTCCAGCCTGGGTGACAGAGCAAGACTCTGTCTCAAAAAAAAAGGAAACGAAAGATGAAGAGAAAAGGAGAAAGATAAGATGTGGGGGAGAGGAAAGAGGATATGCAGAATACAAATAGGAAACCAAAGCAAAAGAAAAAATGCTGCCACTCTAACAAATTTCAGGAAGTACCACATGAAGGATGCCAGGGTGGTGCGGGAGATGGAGAAAGGTTTTGCGGCTCCTTTTTCTGGATGTCGTTCAGTCTGGAACAATCTGAGATTTCATTTGACCTGTAGGCAGGAGCATGCATGAAAGAGCTCCTGGAGTCCCGGACCTGGACCCCACCTCTCTCTAGCTTAGTCTCCTCACCTTCTTCACCCATGCCTCCCTCCAGCAATCTCTCTTCATGGCTTCCTGCAGGGTGGCAGCTACCTTGCCCACCCATGGGAACATCTTCTGTACAGGTTCGATTGGCTTCAGCTGTTCAAACATCTTCTCTTCTGTGGTGTCTCTTTCTAGCTTTATCCACTCCTGGCCTGGCACCCAGGGCTGACTGGATTCCTTCCTGGGGCTATCTACCTCCCAGTAACTGGGCAGATGGAGAGGCTCAGCAAAGGTCCCAGGGTTTGATGTGGCTTCCTGTGACAAATGTATCTGCTCCAAGAGGCTGTCTTTCTTTTTTGTTTTGCTGTCCAAATTCTCCTCTTCCACAATTGAGAACAACTTTGTTTCCCTCAAAGCCTGGGCCACAGAGTTCAGGGCCCTGGTCACCCTTGGCTCACCAGCTGCCATTGTTTAGTAACACCAGGCTGGGCTAGGTGTCTGCCCTCTGTTCTACCCTGCTTCTATATACCTGAGGTCAGAGAAAAACAAAACATATCAGCAAGAGGGAGGGTAAGAAACAGCTTTCTTATTTGGTCAGGGAATGCCATTAGTTATTAAACCCCTGCTGTGTGCCACTGGATGCTCTCAGCAATGAGGTAACAATTACTGGCCCTGTCTTAAGGACCTAATGCAGAGATGCTAAATAATTTTCCAAGGACAAGGGGACATTCTTGATCTACAAAAAATGTTTAAACCTAATGTTAATGTTAGACTCATTACCATTGGAAATCATATAGCTGGGGTAACCAGGCTAGGATCTGTCACAGATCACCTTGAGTGAGTCTCTTTATTCTTTCTGACTTGGTTTCATCAGAAATGTGAGAATAAAGGAGACACTCTCTAAGATCTCTTCCATGACCAAAATTACACACACACACACACACACACACACACACAATTCTGTGATCTGGATTTTCAATACATGTAGTAGTTCCCCCTTATCATGGTTTTGCTTTCCAATGCTTCAGTTACCCATGGTCAACTGTGGTTCAAAAATATTAAATGAAAAAATCCAGAGGACAGGCACAGTAGCTCATGCCTGTAATCCCAGCATTTTGGGTGGCTGACATAGGCAGATCATCTGAGGTCAGGAGTTCGAGACCAGCCTGGTCAACATGGTGAAACCCTGTCTCTACTAAAAATACAAAAAGAAAATAGCTGGGTATAGTGGCACACATCTGTAATCCCAGCAACTTGGGAGGCTGAGGCAGAAGAATCACTTGAACCCTGGAGGCGGAGGTTACAGTGAGCCAAGATTGCGCCACTGCACTCCAACCTGGGAGACAGAGTGAGACTCTGTCAAAAA
>NW_016804706.1:523852-536635 GCF_001698545.2 Rhinopithecus bieti
AAAAAAAAAAAAAAAAAAAAAAAAAAAATCCAGAGATAAACAATTCCTAAGTTTTAAATTGCTTGACATTGAGTAGCATGATAGCATGATGAGATCTTATACCTTTTCTCTCTGGCCTGCCCAGGATGTGAATCATCCATTTGTCTAGCATATCCACACTGCAGACAATACCTGCCCATTAGTTCCTTAGTAGCTAATCTGAGTAGATAATCTCAGTTATCAGGTTGACTACTGCAGTATAGCAGTTGCCTGTGCTCAAGAACCCCTTATTTTACTTAATCATGGCCCTAAAGCACAAGAGTAGAGACACCGGAAATTCAGATATGCAAAGAGAAGCCATAAAATGAAAAGGTAAAATTCTTGTCTTAAGGAAAGAAAAAATAATCATATGCTGAGGTTGCTAAGATTTACAATATAAGTTTTTTTTTATTTTTTATTTTTTATTTTTTGAGATGGAGTCTCGCTCTGTCGCCCAGGCTGGAGAGCAGGAGCGTGATCTCGGCTCACTGCAAGCTCCGCCTCCCAGGTTCATGCCATTCTCCTGCCTCAGCCTTCTGAGTAGCTGGGACTACAGTCGCTCGCCACCGCCACCGCGCTGGGCTAATTTTTTGTATTGTCAGTAGAGACGGGGTTTCACCTGGTTAGCCAGGATTGTCTTGATCTTCTGACCTCGTGATCCACCCGCCTCAGCCTCCCAAAGTGCTGGGATTACAGGAGTGAGCCACCACGCCCGGCAATTTAAGTTATTTTGAGAGAGAGAGATACCATATTCACACAACTTTTATTACAATATACTGCTGTAATTGTTCTCTCTTATTACTAGTTATTGTTGTCAATCTCTTACCATGCCTAATTTATAAATCAAACTTTGTCATTAGTATGTATGTACAGAAAAAAAAAAAAAAAAAACACCATAGTATATATAGAGTTTGGTACTATCCGTGGTTTCAAAGTATCCACTGGGGTGGGGCGCGGTGGATCACTTGAGGTCAGGAATTTGAGACCACCCTGGTCAACATGGTGAAACCCCGTCTCTATTGAAAATACAAAAATTAGCTGGGCATGGTGGCACGTGCCTGTAGTCCCAGCTGCTCAGGATGCTGAGGCAGAAGAATTACTTGAACCCGCGAGGTGGAGATTGCAGTGAACCAAGATTGTGCCACTGCACTCCAGCCTGGGTGACAGAGTGAGATTCTGCCTCAAACAACAACAAAAACAAAGTATCCACTAGGGGTCTTGGAACTTATCACCTGTGGATAAAGGGAACAACTGTATACACAGATCTTTGTAAAGAATACTGCTAACAACCCAAGAGCAATCCCTTATTTAGGGCTCACAATGAACCCAGCACTGGAGTTCCCTGCTCATCCCTGGAAATTTCCTGCTCAGATGCAAACATAGCTGAATCTTTTCCTGCTGACAGCCACTCACCCACATCTCCCTCACTTGAGATAGAAAGAAAAGAATAAAGACCAAAAAACCCTGTTGGCTATTTTTTCCTTTCACTTTTGAGAAGTGTTAAAAGAACTGAAAATACCAGCAAGGAAAACGCCCTCGAGGAATAGAGTTAATTGGATCTCCAAAATATTGCCATGAATGGGATATGAATTTGATTTCTTTCCTTTCTTCCTCTTTCTTCTCTCTCCCTTTCCTTTCCTAGCTTTCAAAACCATTCACACTCCTTTTATGAGGCATGCAGATCTTGGATTATTCTTCCACTTTCCAGCCAACTACACTTCAAAACAGCTTTAATAAGGCCGGGCACGGTGGCTCAGCCTGTAATCCCAACACTTTGTGAGGCCGAGGCGGGCGGATCACCTGAGGTCCGGAATTTGAGACCAGCCTGACCAACATGGAGAAACCCCTCTCTACTAAAATTACAAAATGAGCCGGGCGTGGTGGCGCATGCCTGTAATCCCAGCTACTCGGGAGGCTGAGGCAGGAGAATCGCTTGAACACGGGAGGCGGAGGTTGCAGTGAGCCGAAATCGCGCCACTGCACTCCAGCCAGGGCAACAAGAGCGAAACTCCGTATCAAAAACAACAACAACAACAACAAAAACAGCCTTAGTAACAATGCCCTCAAGAACCTGGTCTTCCAGTTATCTGGCAGAGAAGACCTACTGCTGCCGCTAGTCCTCAAGATGGCCATTTGCTGGAGGCGGTAGGAAGAGGCTCGAAGTGTGACTCCTAACCCCTATGGGGACTGAATCTCTGCAGCTGTTGCTTGCCCAGGCACGTTTGCCGCCCATGAACTTCCTTCGTCCACGGGGCCCCAGACCTCAGGCCGGCGGGAGGAGGAAGAAGACTGGGCATAATTCATCAGACTTTCGACTGTAAGAGCTGGAGGCCGCCTGCGGGCTTATCTGTACCTGGGCCTGTCCCCACCCTTCCAGAATGTAAATCCTCTGAGGGAATGTGTCGTCGCCATCTTTCAGTCCTTTGAGTGCACCCAATCTCTTTCCAACCCAAAACTCTCTATCCACAGCAATTCTGAGAATGAGAATCCCCCTCACCCCTCACACCCTAAACAGCTTCAAGGCTTAGCGGGATTCGCCCTTGTAGTCACCAACCCTGCTACTCCAGCCACGTGAGTTTTCCGCCTGTCAGTCAAGCAAAATGGCCTTCCTGCAGTCGTGCTGTCCTTGGGTCTCTGCTCAGAGCTTCAGGGACCCTTTCCAGCCATTGCCCTGCCCCTACCCACCAGATCGCGGCCCTGGTAGGCGCTCCTGTTCCGGTCCTCGGCGCTCAGTTTGCCACTGCGCGCCCAGCTCCGGAACCCCAGCCTTGAAGCTTCCGGCGGCCAGGAACAAAGCCGGTTTTGCTCACTGTTGCCTGGCAAAGCAGGCGCTTGTTAGCACCCATTGAATAGGCTTACGTGCTCAGAAACGGGCCCATTGGTTGGGACTGCCTTCCCTGATGCCCATCTGCCCAGAATCTTCCTTCTGGGATGCCGACTTTTTCAACACGTGCCAGGAGCTCTTCCCCGGCCCGGAATCCCCAGCGTGCCCACAGTGAAGAGGGCACCTGGCTACACCCCAGACTAACCCACGTTTCCCCGGAGGACCCCAGAGGTTGAAAGCCCCTCCAAGATTTGGGGCGCGGTGCTCCCCTGGCCTGCTGAAGAGTCAGGGGAGTGGGGACAACATCCAACATCAGCCTCTACCACCGCCAACGCGACTCCCAGCCGCCGCTCTACTCACCTGACCCCCGCAGTGGACCGCGATTTAGGGGCGTAGGGTCTCCCGGGAACTAGCGGCGGGAGCGCTCCAGCCCAGCACCCGCAGCCCCGGCGCCGCGGCCCCGCCCAGGCCCCGCCCGGTTCCCCTCCCTCCCAGTCCTCGGGCCACCGAGAACCTGCCCTTGACTCAGCTAAAAGGGTGAGCCTGCCAAGGTCAAGCTTCCCATCCTAAGAATCATAGACAGCCCAGCCATGCAGCACCACCTGGAGCCTCCCACCAACTGATAACTGCTGGTCCCAAAGAGCGCTAGGATTTTCCTTTTCCCAGTCTTAATTGACTGTAGAAGAAAAAAAAAAAAAAAAAATGGCCGGGCCCAGTTGCTCACGCCTGTAATTCCGGCACTGTGGGAGGCTGAGGTGGGTGAATTACCTGAGGTTCAAGACCAGCCTGGCCAACATGGCGAAACCCCGTCTCTACAAAAGTATAAAAATTAGCCCGGCGTGGTGACTGGCGCCTGTAACCCCAGCTACTCAGGAGGCTGAGGCAGGAGAATCGCTTGAACTCAGGAGGCGGAGGTTGCAGTGAGCCGAGATCACGCCATTGTGCTCCAGCCTGGGCAACAAGAGCAAAACTCCATCTCAAAAAAAAAAAAAAAAAAAAAAAAAAAGTATTTACGGAAAAAAAAAAGATGAAAGTATTATGATTAAAACACACGGCCGAGAGTGGTAGCTCACACCTGTAATCCTAGCACTTTGGGAGGCCGAGGGGGGCGGATCACCTGAGGTCTGAAGTTCGACCTCAGCGTGACCCATATGGCGAACTGTTATCAGCGTGGCCAATATGGAGAAACCCTGTCTCTATTAAAAATAGAAAAGTTAGGCCGGGCGCGGTGGCTCACGCTTGTAATCCCAGCACTTTGGGAGGCCGAGGTAGGCGGATCACGAGGTCAGGAGATCGAGACCATCCTGGCTAACACGGTGAAACCCCATCTCTACTAAAAATACAAAAATTAGCCGGGAGTTGTGGTGGGCGACTGTAGCCCCAGCTACTCTGGAGGCTGAGGCAGGAGAATGGCGTGAACCCAGGAGGCGGAGCTTGCACTGAGCCGAGATCACCACTGCACTCCAGCCTGGGTGACAGAGTGAGACTCCATCTCAAAAAAAAAAAAATACAAAAGTTAGTCGGTCGTGGTGACTCACGCCTGTAATCCCAGCTACTCGGGAGGCATTGCCATTACTGGGCAAATGTTCTTTTAAGAGCATCTTGCCGGGTGCCGTGGCTCAAGCCTGTAATCCCAGCACTTTGGGAGGCCGAGACGGGCGGATCACGAGGTCAGGAGATCGAGACCATCCTGGCTAACACGGTGAAACCCCGTCTCTACTAAAATACAAAACTAGCCGGGCGAGGTGGCGGGCGCCTGTAGTCCCAGCTACTCGGGAGGCTGAGGCTGGAGAATGGCGTAAACCCGGGAGGCGGAGCTTGCAGTGAGCTGAGATCTGGCCACTGCACTCCAGTCCGGGCGACAGAGCGAGACTCGGCCTCAAAAAAAAAAAAAAAAAAGCATCTTATCTGAATTACTGTAGTACTAAAGAATGTCTAGGCTGGACCCCATGGCTCACGCCTGTAATGCTAACACTTTGGGAAGCTGAGGAGGGAGGATTGCTGGAGGCCAGGAGTCCAAGACCAGACTGGGCAACATAGCAAGACCCTTTCTCTAGAAAAAATGAAAACAACTTGGCCAGGTGTGGTGGTACATGCCTTTAGTCCTAGCTACTTAGGAGGTTGAGGTGGGAGGATTGCTTGAGCCCAGCAGTTTGAGGTTCCAGTGAGCTAAGATTGCACCACTGCATTCCAGCCTAGGCAATGGAGTAAGGCCCTATCTCTAAACAAAACAAAACAAAACAAAAATGTCTGCTGATAAACCTTGTGACAGGACATTCATGAAGGATGAAGAAAATATTTCTTTTTTTTTTTTTTTTTTTGAGACGGAGTCTCGCTCTATCGCCCAGACTGGAGTGCAGTGGCCGGATCTCAGCTCACTGCAAGCTCTGCCTCCTGGGTTTACGCCATTCTCCTGCCTCAGCCTCCCGAGTAGCTGGGACTATAGGCGCCCGCCACCTCGCCCGGCTAGTTTTTTGTATCTTTTAGTAGAGACGGGGTTTCACGGTGTTAGCCAGGATGGTCTTGATCTCCTGACCTCGTGATCCGCCCGTCTCGGCCTCCCAAAGTGCTGGGATTACAGGCTTGAGCCACCGCGCCCGGCGAAAATATTTCATTTATTTTTTTATTTTTTTATTTTTGAGATGGAGTCTTGCTCTGCTGCCCCGGCTGGAGTGCAGTGGCACCATCTCGGCTCACTGCAACCTCCACCTCCGGGGTTCAAGCAATTCTCCTGCCTTTGAAGAAAGAAAAAGACCTTCTCACATTGTTTTATACTGTTTTATACTCATTTCCTATTTAAACAAAAACAAAAACAAGGAGGTAAAACCAAACACAGGCAGCCCGGCGCCAGGCCTGAAACCAGCCCTGGGCCTGCCTGGCCTAAACCCAGTAGTTAAAAATCCACTCATAACTTAGAAACCGATGTTATTCATAGATTCCAGACATTGTATAGAAGAACATTGTGAAACTCCCCGCCCTGTTCTATTTCACTCTGACCACCGGTGCATGCCGCCCCTGTCACATACCCCCTGCTTGCTCAAATCAATTACGACCCTTTCATGTAAAATCTTCAGTGTTGTGAGCCCTTAAAAGGGACAGAAATTGTGTACTTGGGGAGCTCAGATTTCAAGGCAGTAGCTTGCCGATGTTCCCAGCTGAATAAAGTCCTTCCTTCTACAACTCAGTGTCTGAGAGGTTTTGTCTGCAGTTCGTCCTGCTACACCTTGGCCTCCCGAGGAGCTGGCATTACAGGGCCGTGCCACCATACCCGGCAATTTTTTTTTTTTTTTTTGTATTTTTAGTAGACACAGGGTTTCACCATGTTGGTCAGGCTGGTCTTGAACTCCTGACCTCATGATCTGCCTGCCTCGGCCTCCCAAAGTGCTGGGATTACAGGCATGAGCCACCACACCCAGCTAGAAAAGATTTCTTGTGGAGTTTTTATAAAATTCTTTTGAAACAAGTTCTTTTTCTTTTCTTTCTTCTCTTTTCTTTCTTTTTTTTTTTTTTTTTTTTTTTTTTTTTTTTGATACAGAGTTTCGCTCTTGTTGCCCAGGCTGGAGTGCAATGGCACGATCTTGGCTCACTGCAACCACCGCCTCCCGGGTTCAAGCGATTTTCCTGCCTCAGCCTCCCAAGTAGCAGGGATTACAGGCATGTACCACCATGCCTGGCTAATTTTGTATTTTTTTGTGTACTTAGTAGAGACAAGGTTTCTCCATGTTGGTCAGGCTGTTCTCGAACTCCCGACCTCAGGTGATCTGCCTGCCTCAGCCTCCCAAAGTGCTGGGATTATAGGCGTGAGCCACCACGCCCAACAAAACAATTCTTACTTCCAACCTGTAAGCATGACTTTTCTCTCCTTCATGCCTTCCTGGCCCACCCCCCCCTTTTTTTTTTTTTGAGACAGAGTCTCACTTCTTCACCCAGGCTGGAGTGCAATGGTGTGATTTTGGCTCACTGCAACCTCCACTTCCCAGGTTCAAGCAACTCTCCTGCCTCAGCCTCCCCAGTAGCTGGAATTACAGCAACATGCCAGGATGCCCTGCTAATTTTTGTACTTTTAGTAGAGATGGGGGGGGGGGTCTCACTATGTTGGCCAGGCTGGTCTCGAACTCCTGACCTCAGATGATCTGCCTGCCTCGGCCTCCCAAAGTGCTGGAATTACAGGCATGAGCCACTACGCCTGGCCTGGCTCTATTTTATCTGGGTCTGACAAAAGTTATTTCATCCTACTACCTGCAATTTTTCCACAGAAAATTGTAGAGACACACAGTGAGTGTGAAAGGAGGGAAATTAACAACGGCTGTTGGCAGAGCCAACCAAATCATTTCACTGTAGGTGGATCACCTGTGAGTTGAGATGGTGGGAGGTATAAGGAGGTAGAGTGTCAATGCTTGTTAAGAAAGAATGGCAACAACTGTGCTGCCTTACAGAGCAGCACCTCCTCCAGTCTGTGGGTCCAACCTTAGATCCATTTCTAGGCAACAGTAAAAGGTCCCATATTTTCATTGCAGTGAGCCCTGGCTGCCATCAGGAAGATTTGGCCCTCTAGGTAAGATTTCCCTGAGACAAAGTACTATGGAAATCAAGTGCATATTTGGCCTCTTAGTGTCCTGGGTTGGTGTTACCCTACTGACGAAGGCGATCCATTGATGAACGACAAACTGACCTAAAGAAATGTAAATAAATGCTTGCAGTCAGCCCTATTCCTCTGAAAAATTCCCCTAGCCCTTGTGTTGAAACCTGATGAGAACTTAAAAAATGTTAACTTGGTAATGGATGGAATCCTTCTCATTCAATGTTACCCCTATGCAAGTCAAGCTTAAGTCAGCCTGAAAGTGCAAACCCCATGGCCTCAGCCAGAGCCTACGGCTGTGGGTGCTAGATCCAAGGCCAAAACCGATGGCATCAGCCATCAGGATATCGCTGCCCTATATAAAGTACTGGGTGGTCTGAGAACACTGAAATCTTGCCATGCAGCAAGAAACTGAAAGTAAATGTGGAACTGTAATGAAACAGAACTGGTTTCCCCCTCCATGCTCCCAATCCCTTTAGATCCCTTTATCTCACCTCAGCCACTTTAAGACAAAAGGTGATTAGAGGTATAAAGAAGTTCTAATGGGATACATTCATTTGCAGTAGCCCCCCAAGGTACTGTGATAAACAGAATTCTAAAGATGCCTTCCCCCTCAAGATTCCTTCCCCTGGTTATTCAGTCAAATACTAATATAAGTACAGATGCTCTTCAATTTAAAATGGGGTTATGTTTTGATAAAACCATTGTAAGTTAAAAATATTTTAAAGTGGAATATGTATTTAATACACCTAACCTACTGAATATATTAGCTCAGCCTAGCCTACCTTAAATGTGCTCAGAACACATTTGCCTACAGTTGGGCAAAATCACTTAACACAAATCCCATTGTATGATAAAGTGTTGACTAACTCATGTAACTGGTTGCATACAGTACACTGTAGAGTACAGTATCAGTTGTTACCATCATTATTGTGTGGCTGATGGGAGCTGCAGCTCACTACTGCTGTCCAGCACCATCACAGAGTATCATACTCTCTAACCCAGGAAAATATCAAAATTCAAAGTACAGTTTATACTGAATGTGTGTTGCTGTCACATCATCATACAGTTGAAAAACCCTAAGTTGAGCCATCATAAATCAGGGACCATCTGTACCACAATGCAGGGATTATGTTGTTGTAATTGAAGTCCCAAGACAATTGACCATAAAATAGGTTATCTGGTTGGGCCTGATCTAATCACATGAACTCCTTAAGAGGCAGAAAAAACAAAGATCAAAGAGAAGTTGGGAAGATTCAAAGCAAAAGAAGTATTCAGTGTACCATGGCTGGCTTTCAAGATGGAGGTGGCCATGAGCAAAAGAATGCAGGCAATTTCCAGAAGCCGAGAGCAACCCTTGGTTGACAGTTAGCAAGGAAACAGGAACCTAATTCCTACAATCACTTCTTCTCCCCTTTTCTTCCCTTTCTTAGTGTGTAAGCACATTATCCTATCTCTGAAAGCACAGAAAATTGCCTAAAATTTAAGTGCAGTTTTCTGATTGCTTATAAAACTGACACAGCAGTAATTATCATCCATGCAAAAAACACCGCCCCAGTTAGAAACCTGTGAGCTTCTCCCCAAGCAGAACCCATTGATCCTACACAGGTGTCATCAGAGCTGATTCCTTTCTATGCCCCTTTATCTCTAATGTCCCTATTCTGTTCCTGTTTTCACTTCACCAGCAGCCTCTCCATCTCCCCAGGCCAATGCCCTGAGAATTTCCTTTCTTCTCCCCCATCCCAGGGATGGAGAGTAGGGGTTGGTCCCCAGGATAAGCCACATTTATCCCTGGAAGCAGCAGCAGAAGTGATAGTATGTTTGTGGGGTCCACTTGCAACCTGGGAATCACCTGTTTTGGCCTGGAAACCTTGCTCTCTCCCGAGGTCAGAATCCATGGTCACTAGGTGGAGAGGAAACATTTATGTCAGTGTGGATTTGGGAAATATTTCAAATTCCAAACCTAACACAGGACTGGGGCGCCCCCTTGGGTATGTTGTCCTGTCCATTTGCTGAAAGCCAGGGATGACAATGGGGAGGTCTCAACCTGAGGAGGCCAAAGGGGTCGGTCTTCTGTTCTCAGCCCGGTGACCACACATGGGTGCCGATATTCTGCTCTCTTGGATTCAGATTGAGCAGACTGGGAGAGGACTGGGCTGCAGTCTAAACTGGATAGAGGTGGCTGGCGTGGAGGCTGGGTGTCAATGAAGAGGTGAAGGTGAGCCACCTGAAAAGTGGGTAATTTTTACTTCCACTTTCTTTTTCTTTCCTAAGCACCAGTTATAAAAATATCCTTTTAAAATCTAAAATATTGGCTGGGCACAGTGGCTCACACCTGTAATCTCAGCACTTTGGGAGGCTGAGGCAGGCGGATCACCTGAGGCTGGGGGTTCGAGACCAGCCTGACCAACATGGAGAAATCCCGTCTCTACTAAAAATGCAAAATTAGCTGGGCGTGGTGGTACATTCCTGTAATCCCAGCTACTCAGGAGGCTGAGGCAGGAGAATTGCTAGAGCCCGGGCAGTGGAGGTTGCGGTGAGCCAAGATCACGCCATTGCACTCTAGCCTGGGCAACAAGAGCAAAACTCCATCTCAAAACAAAACAAAATAAAACAAACAAACAAACAAAAAAAACCCACAAAATTAGCCGGGCGTGGTGGCGCACTCCAGTAATCCCAGCTACTTGGTAGGCTGAGGCAGGAGGATCACTTGAACCCAAGAGGCGGAGGAGCCAAGATCACGCCATTGCCCTCCAGCCTGGGCAACAAGAGCAAAACTCCGTCTCAAAAATCAAATCAAATCAAATCAAATCAAATCAAATCTATAATATTTTTGGATTTACAGAAAAGTGGCAAAGATAGTACCTAGTACTCATATGTTCCAAAGTCAGTTTCCCCTATTATTAATGTCTTATTTTATTATACATTTGTGACAGGTTATGAAACAATATTGATACATTGTTACTAACTCCTATTTTATTTGGATTTTATTATTTTTCCTAACGTCACTTTTATGTTCCAGGATCCCATCCAGGATACATTACATTTAGTCCCTTTCATAGCTCCTTAGCCTCCTCTGGTCTGTGACAATTTCTCAGACCTCATTTTTCATAATTTGGTATTTTTTGAGGAGTACTGGTGAGGCATATTGTAAAACATCCCTTAATTTGAGTGTGGTTGACAGGGCTATAGGTTTGGGGGAAGAAGAGCACAGAGATGAAATGCAATACTCTCAATACAACATACCAAGATTGTATATTACCCAGTAGATTTATCAAATGATTATGTTAACCTCCATCACTAGGCTAGGGCAGTGTTTCCCAGTCTATGGTATATATTTTTTAATAGCAGCCCAAAGAGACTAAAACACTTGTCCTTGCATGAAGAACCCTGTCTGACTTCTGGGAGCCCAAGGATACCCAGGGGAGGTCCACAGTGAGAAGAAAAGAGGGCTCAGGTCATCTGTCCTCAGGCTTATGGCCACATAGGGGTGCCACCTCTCTGGTGTCTCAGACACAAATCGAGCAATCAGAGAAGGCTGGGATGTCTGTGGTCTGAGTTGGGCAGAGGTGGCCGACACTGGAGCCTGACATCAACAGGGGGATGAAGACAATTTCTGAGCAGCCCCAGTCTCCCCAGGAGTCAGAGGACAAGAGAGCTCTGGAGCCCTGCACTGTCCCTGAGGTTCCAATCTTTTCTCCCTCTTCCCAGCCCCTTGATAGAAAACCCTGGGAAAACTAAAAAGTGCACAGTCTTTTCTTTAACTCCCAATTCCTTTCCTCTTCTGAGGATTGTTTGTTTTTTAATAAACTTATTTATTTTAGAATACTTTTAGATTACACAAAAGTTGCAAAGATAATACATGGTTCTCAGATATGTCACCCTCAGTTCCCCATTGTTAACATCTTTTTTTTTTTCTTTTTTTAGAAGGAGTCTCACTCTGTCACCTAGGCTGAAGTGCAGTGGCACGATTTCGGCTCACTGCAACCTCTGCCTCAGGGTTCAAGCAATTCTCCTGTCTCAGCCTCCTGAGTAGCTAGAATTACAGGTGCAAGCCACCATGCCCAGCTAGTTTTTGTATTTTTCATAAAGACATGGTTTCAAAACATTGGCCAGGCTGGTCTCGAACTCCTGACCTCAGGTGATCTACCCGCCTCAGCCTCCCAAAGTGCTGGGATTACAGGCATGTGCCACTGCCCCCGGCCCCATTGTTAACATCTTATATCACTATCATATATTTTTTCACAACCAGTGAAACAATATTAGTACAGTATCACTAAACTTTATTTCCATTTCATTAGTTCTTTCTGTTTTGAAACAAAGTCTTGCTCTGTCACCCAGGCTGGAGTGCAATGGCATGGTGTCCACTCACTGCAGCCTCCACCTCCCTAGTTCAAATGATTCTTAAGCCTCAGCCTCCCAAGTAGCTGTGACTACAGGCACATGCCACCGTGCCCGGCTGATTTTTGTATTTTTAGTAGAGACAGGATTTCACCATGTTGGCCAGGCTGATCTCTTACTCCTGACCTAAAGTGACCCACCCACCTTGGCCTCTCAAAGTGCTAGGACTACAGGTGTGAGCCACCATGCCCGGCCAGGTTTCATTAGTTCTTTTAACTTTCTTTTTCTGTCACAGGATTTCATCAAGGATATCACATTGTATTTAGCCCTAATCATGTCTCCTTAAGGCTCCTCCGGTTGACTTTGTTTTCAATGACTGTCTTAGTCTGTTTAGTATTAACAGACTAAGTATTAACTGTAACAGAATAACTTGAAACTGAGTAGTTTATAAAGAGAAGATGTTTATTTAGCTCATGATTTTGCAGGCTGGGAAATTCAACAGGATAGTGCTGGATCTGGCCAGCTTCTGGTGAAGGCCAAATGTTAGGTCAAAACATGGTGGAGAAGGGGAAAAGTGAGTGGTATGTGCAAAAAGATCATGTGGGCAGACAGGGTAGCAAGAAAGAGTCTAGGAACCCAAACTTGCTTTTATAACAACCTGCTCTTTGGTAACTAATCTAGCCCCAACAGAGTAAGAAATTACTCACTCATGTGGGACGGCATCAATCTATTCATGAAGGATCTGCCCCACCTCCAACACCACTGCCACATTGAGAATTTTTTTTTTTTTTTTTTGCCTGAGGTTGTGCGTTTGAGACCAGCCTCACCAACATGGAGAAACCCTGTCTCTACTAAAACACAAAATTAGCCAGGCATGATGGCACATGCCTGTAATCCCAGCTATTCAGAATGCTGAGGCAGGAGAATCACTTGAACCTGGGAGGTAGAAGTTGCAGTGAGCCAACATCATGCCATTGCACTCCAGCCTGGGCAGCAAGAGTGAAACTCTGCCTCAAAAAAA
>NW_016804706.1:536729-539157 GCF_001698545.2 Rhinopithecus bieti
AATTTTTTTTTTTTTTTTGCCTGAGGTTGTGCGTTTGAGACCAGCCTCACCAACATGGAGAAACCCTGTCTCTACTAAAAACACAAAATTAGCCAGGCATGATGGCACATGCCTGTAATCCCAGCTATTCAGAATGCTGAGGCAGGAGAATCACTTGAACCTGGGAGGTAGAAGTTGCAGTGAGCCAACATCATGCCATTGCACTCCAGCCTGGGCAGCAAGAGTGAAACTCTGCCTCAAAAAAAAAAAAAAAAAAAAAAAGGATTAAACAAAATTCAGTTTTCCTAATGGAAAAAATTATGGTGCACTCCATAACAATAGAGGACTCACAGAAAACTTATGCAGATAGATATATCAATAGAGCAATGAAAACAAAGGTATGTAAGTAGTAAATAGAAACTTCAGAGTAAATAGGTAAGACTTCCACAAAACTCAGTGTACTGAAAGTTTATTTTACTCTCTAAAGGAGGAAGAATAGTCGTGATGATGGGTATGTTTAAGGGGCAATGATTATGACGGAGTCTCAAATATTTCCTGGCAGATTTTCTGATGTGTAACAATTTTCCTGAAAATGCAAATGATTCAGAACTTTTCTTTATCTTTCATTATTTGTTAATATCATATAACCACCAGCCTGACCAAAATGATGAAATCCCATCTTTACTAAAAACACAAAAATTAGCTGGGCGTGGTGGCGCATGCCTGTAATCCCAGCTACTCAGGAGGCTGAGGCAGGAAAATCCCTTGAACCTGGGAGGCAGAAGTTTGCAGTGAGGCGAGATCGCGCCACTGCACTCCAGCATGGGCGACAGAGTGAGACACTGTCCGCCCCGCTCACCACCAAAAAAAATATAAGCAGCAAAACACCTTAACTATGAAGAGAATACAGTATCATTCATTTGCCCTCTTTTTTTCTAGTAGTATCGTCTATCACACACACACACACAAACACACACACACACACACCCTCACATCTTTTGCTCAATAGGTAAACATCTCTTTCATTTCTGTACCATTTTCTCCACTTTGAGACAGAGTCTCAGTAATCCTAACTGTGGTTAAAATATGTTACTTCTGCAAAAAAAAAAAAATTTTTTTGAAGCAGAGTCTCGCTCTGTTGCTCAGGCAGGAGTGCAGTGGCGAGATCTCCGCTCACTGCAAGCTCCACCTCCCAGCTTCACGCCATTCTCCTGCCTCAGCCTCTCGAGTAACTGGGACTACAGCCACCTGCCACCACGCCCAGCTAATTTTTTTGTGTTTTTAGTAGAGACGAGGTTTCACCGTGTTAGCCAGGATGCTCTCGATCTCCTGTCCTCGTGATCTGCCCTCCTCGGCCTCCCAAAGTGCTGGGATTACAGGCGTGAGCCACCGTGCCTGGCCTTTTTAAGACGGAGTTTCACAGTTGTTGCCCAGGCTGGAGTTCAATGGCGCGATCTTGGCTCACGGCAACCTCTGCCTCCTGAGTTCAAGTCAAGCGATTCTCCTGCCTCAGCCTTCGGAGTAGCTGGGATTAAAGGCATGCACCACCATGCCTGCCTAATTTGTATTTTTAGTAGAGACCGGGTTTCTCCGTGTTGCTCAGGCTGGTCTCAAACTCCCAACCTCAACTGATCCACCAGCCTTCCTGGGATTACAGGCGTGAGCCACCACACCCGGTCTGGTTTAAAACTTTTTATTTAGTGGCAGGATGTCCAGGAATGAATTAAAGTCATTAAATGAGGACTCAGTTGCTCTGCACTTGGCTCTTTCTGGACTTTCTGTGCTGTTCCATTGGTTTGTCTGTTCATTCACCAGTGCCACACTGTTCTAGTGACAGGAATCTGTAAAATATTTAACTATTAGGCATAATAGACACCCAATTCTCAATTTGTTTTTTTCCCCCAAGGGATTTTCTAATTATTCTTATTTATTTTTCTATGTGAACTTTATAATCTACTTGTCTAGCTTGAGAAAAAAAGTAGTTGTTGGCATTTTGATTAGGAGGTATTACATTTTAAAATTTACTCTGCAAATGTGCTGTATAGTCTTGAGAATGTTCTTCTGTACTACACAACCATAAAAAGGAATGAATTAACAGCATTTGCAGTTACCTGGTTGAGATTGGAGACTGTTATTCTAAGTGAAATAACTCAGGAATGGAAAACCAAACATGGTGTGTTCTCACTGATATGTAGAAGCTGAGTTATGAAGACACAAAGGCACATGAATGATGCAATGGACTTTGGGGACTTGGGAGGAAGAGTAGGAGGCGGCAAGGGACAGAAGATTACAAATATGGTGCAGTGTATACTACTTAGGTGATAAGTGCTCCAAAATCTCACAAATCACCACTAAAGAACTTACTCATGTAACCGAGTACCACCTGTACCCCAACAACTTATGGAAAAAAATGTTCTTCCATTTGTTCTTTTTTTTTTTTTTTTTTTTT
>NW_016804706.1:542745-552296 GCF_001698545.2 Rhinopithecus bieti
AAAAAAAAAAAAAAAAAAAAAAAAAAAAAAAAAAGGCATATTTCTTAAAATAGCAGAGGCTTTTCTTTTTGCCGTGATTTATTAAATATGTTTGCACTCACATTCACATTGTTTTCTAGTTATCTCTTTGTACAATCTTCCTTAGATTTTGCTATCAATATTATTCTTGCTTAGTAAAATGAACTTGCTGTGCTTTGTAATAATTTAGTTACCATTGGGATTTTTAATTCTCAAAGGTTTGGAAAAGTATTGTGTGACTCTTCCTAAGGAATCATGCTTTTTCACAAAGAAGCTCTTTAATAACTTTCTTTGTTTATGGAAATTGACTTGGTTAAACTTTCTTTGCCTACTGGGTTTCTTGGTTAAACTTTCTTTGTCTACTGGGTTTTGTTTTCCTAAGTAATATTTTTGTAAAACATCAGTTCTTTATGTTGTCAAAGTTCTTTGCATACATGTATACAATCTTGTCTCATGACTGATAAAATGTTCTTGGTTCTTTTTTGTTTTTATAGATTCAATGGGTACAAGTACAATTTTGTTACATGGATATATTGCATAGTGGTGAAATGTAATCATCACCTAAATAGTTTACATTGTATTCACTAGGTAATTTTTCATCCCTGACCACCTTCCCAGTCTCACACCTTTCCAAGTCTCTAATGTCTATTGCTCTACTCCCTATGTCCAGGTGTTCACATTATTTAGCTCCCACTTACGAGAATATATAGTATTTGACTTTCTTGTTTCTGAGTTATTTCACTTAAGATAATGGCCTCCAGTTCCATTTATGTTGTTGCAAATGACATGATTTCATTCTTTTTTATGACTGAGTAGGATTCCATATATACATACATGTATACAGCTGAGTAGGACTGAATCCTATTCAGTCATACACACAAACACACACACATATGTACATATATGTATATACACACACACACCCAAACACCAAATATTCTTTATCCAATCATCTGTTGATGGACACTTAGGTTGAGTCTGTATCTTTGTTGTTATGAATAGTGCTGCGATAAACGTATGAGTGCAGATGATTTTTTCCCCTTTGGGTAGGTACCCAATAGTGGGATTTCTTTCCTTCTTTTTTTTCCCTCCATTCTCTCAGAATGTGAGATGTTTCTTGGTTGAATATAGTTTTGTTTTTAGTTCTTTGGGAAATTTCCGTACTATTTTCCATAGAGGTTGTCCTAATTACATTTCCACTAACAGTGTATAAATGGTCCCTTTTCTCTGCATTCTTGCTAACCTGTCTCTCTCTCTCTCTTTTTTTTTTTTTACTTTTAATACTAGCCATTCTGTTTTACTTTTAATACTAGCCACAGTGCAGTGGCTCATGCCTATAATCTCAGCACTTCGGGAGGCCAAGGCGGGTGGATCACTTGAGGTCAGGAGTTCAAGACCAGCCTGGCCATCATGTTGAAATCCCATTTCTACTAAAAATACAAAGATTAGCTGGGTGTAGTGGCTCATGCCTGTAATCCCAGCTACTCAGGTGGCTGAGGCAGGAGAATCACTTGAACCCAGGAGGCAGAGGCTGCCGTGAGCCGAGATTGTGCCACTGCACTCCAGCTTGGACAACAGAGTGAGACCTTGTCTCAGAAAAATAAACAAATAAAATAAATGATAGCCATTCTGACAGGTGTAAGAAGATATCTCATTGTGGTTTTAATTTTCATTTCCTTCATGATTAATGATGTTCAGCATTTTCTTTTTTTTTTTTTTTTTTTTATTTTGGACGGGTTCTGGCTCGTCGCAGGCTGGAAAATTGCAAAGGTGGGCCCGGAATCCAGGCTCACTGCCAAAAAGTCCCCGCCTCCCGGGTTTACCGCCCCCATTCCTCTAAAGTCTCCAGCCTCCTGGAGTAGCTGGAGACTACAGCCGCCCCACACACAACACATCGCCGGCCTAGTTTTAATTTTTGTTTATAAAAAAAGTAGAAATGGGGTTCCACCGTGGTTAGCCCAGGATGGTCATCCCCAGATCTTTGACCGTGATCCGCCCGTCTCCGGGCCCCTCCCCATGTGGGATTACAGGCTTGACCACACACACCGATTTTCATATGCTTATTGGCTATTTGTATGCCTCTTTTGAAAAATGTTAATGTCCTTCAATTACTTTTTAATAAGGTTTGTTGTTGTTGTTTCTTCTTGAGTTTCTTGCAGATTCTGGATATTAGTCCTTTGTTGTGTGCACAGTTTGCGAGTATTTTCTCCCATTCTTCAAATTATCTGTTCACTCTGTTGATTATTTCTTTTGCTGTGCAGAAAATTTTAAATTTAATATAGCCCGATTTGTTTATTGTTTGTTTTGTTGTGTTTGCTTTTTCAGTCTTTGTTATGAATTATTTGCCTAGGTTAATGTCCACAGAGGTTTTTCCTGGGTTTTCTTCTCTAATCTTTATAGTTTCGGGTCTTACATTTAAGTCTTTAACCCATCTTGAGTTAATTTTTGTATGTGGTGAGGTATGGGTCCAGCTTTCATTCTGCATATGGCTATCCAATTTTCCCAGCACCATTTATTGAATAGGATGTCCTTTCTCTAGTGTATGTTTTTGTGAACATTGTCAAAGATCAGTTGACTGTAGGTATGTGCCTTTATTTCTGGATTCTCCATTCTGTTCCATTTATCTATTGCCTATTTTTATACCAGAACCATGCTGTTTTTGGTTACTACCACTATCTAGTATAATTTGAAGTCAGTTAATGTGATACCTTAAGCTTTGTTCTTTTTATTTCTGATTGCTTTAACTATTTTTTTTGTTGTTGTTGTTGTTGAGACAGAGTCTCGCTCTGTCGCCCAGGCTGGAGTGCAGTGGCCGGATCTCAGCTCACTGCAAGCTCCGCCTCCCGGGTTTACGCCATTCTCCTGCCTCAGCCTCCGGAGTAGCTGGGACTACAGGCGCCCGCCACCTCGCCCGGCTAGTTTTTTGTATTTTGGTAGAGACGGGGTTTCACCGTGTTAGCCAGGATGGTCTCGATCTCCTGACCTCGTGATCCGCCCGTCTCGGCCTCCCAAAGTGCTGGGATTACAGGCTTGAGCCACCGCGCCTGGCCCCTGCTTTAACTATTTGGGCTCTTTTTTGATTTCACATGAATTTTAGGATTGCTTTTTCTAATTCTTTGAAAAATGACATTTGTATACTTTGATAGGCATTGCATTAAATCTGTAGATTTGTTGGGCACTGCGATCTTTTAAATGATATTGCTTCTTCCAATCCATGAGCATGGGATGTTTCCCCGTTTGTGTCATCTACAACTTCTTTTATTAGTGTTTCATAGATTTCCTTGTAGAGATCTTTCATCTCCTTGACTAAATGTAATTTTAAGTATTTTAGTATCTATTGTAAATGGAATTGACTTGTTGATTTGATTCTCAGCTTGATTATTATTGATGTAAAGTGCTACTGACAGGCTGGGCATGGTGGCACATGCCTGTAATCCTAGCACTTCGGGAGGCTGAGGCAGGAAGATCACCTGAGATCAGGAGTTCAAGATCAGCCTGACCAACATGGTGAAACCCCATCTCTACTAAAAATACAAAAATTAACCAGGCATGGTGGTGTATGCCTGTAATCCCAGCTCCTCAGGAGGCTGAGGCAGGCGAATCATTTGAACTCAAGAGGCTGAGGTTGCAGTGAGCCAAGATCACACCACTGCACTCCAGCCTGGGCAAAAGAGCAAGACTCTGTCTCAAAAAAGAGAGAGAGAGAGAGAGAGAGAGAGAGAGAGAGAGAGAGAAATGCTACAGATTTGTTGTTGTTGTTGTTGTTGAGACAGGGTCTAGCTCTGTCACCCAGGCTGGAGTGCAGTGGCATGATCTCGGCTCACTGTAGCCTCTGCTTCCCAGGTTCCAACGATTCTCCCACCTCAGCCTCCCAAGTAGCTAGGATTACAGGTGTGAGTCACAGCGCCCGGTTAATTTTTTTGTATTTTTAGTAGAAACGGAGTTTTGCCATGTTGGCCAGGCTAGCCTCAAACTGCTGGCCTCAAGCGATCCAGCTGCCTCTGCCTGCCGAAGTGCTGGATTACAAGCATGAGCCACTGTGCCCGAGCACTACTGATTTTTGTACATAGATTTTGTAACTTGGAAATTTACTGCATTTGTTGATAAAATCTAGGAGTCTTTCAGAAGAGCCTTTAAGGTTTTCTAGGTATAAAATTATATAATCAGCAAACAGAGATAATTTGACTTACTGTTTTCCAATTTGGATACCTTTCATATGTTTATCTTGCCTGATTGCTCTGGCTAGGACTTCCAGTACTACAATTAGTAGGAATGTGGGACTCCTTGTCTTGTTCCAGCGAAAGAATACTTACAACTTTTCTCCATTTAACATGATGTTGACTGTGGGTTCATCATAGATGGTTTTTATTATTTTGAGGTAAATTTCTTCTTTGCCTTGTTTCTTGAATTTATTTATTTATTTATTTATTTATTTATTTATTTATTTATTTTTAGACAGAGTTTTGCTCTTTTTTACCCATGCTGAGTGCAATGGCATGATCTCGGCTCACTGCAACCTCCACCTCCTGGGTTCAAGTGATTCTCCTGCCTCAGCCTCCTGAGAAGCTGGGATTACAGGCATGTGGCCCCATGCCTGACTACTTTTGTATTTTTAGTAGAGATGGGGTTTCACTATGTTGGCCAGGCTGGTCTTGAACTCCTGACCTCAAGTGATCTGCCCACCTTGGTCTCCCAAAGTGCTGGGGTTACAGGCGTGAGCCACCATACCCGGCCTGAAAGTTGTTTTTTCTTTTTCTTTTTCTTTTTTTTTTCTTTTTCACTCTTGTCACCCAGGCCGGAGGGCAGTGGCACGATCTCAGCTCACTGCAACCTCCACCTCCCAGGTTCAAGGGATTCTCCTGCTTCAGCCTCCTGAGTAGCTGGGATTACAGGTGCCTGCCACCATGCCCAGCTAATTTTTATACTTTTAGTAGAGACAGGGTTTCACCATGTTGGTCAGGTTGATCTTGAACTCTTGACCTCAGGTGATCCACCCACCTTAGCCTCCCAAAGTGCTGGGATAGCAGGTGTGAGCCGCCACGACTGGTGGAAAGTTTTTTTTGTTTTTTTTTTTAATCATAAAAGGATGCTGAAATTTAGCAAATACTTTTTCTGCCCCCATTGAAATGGTCATGTGGTTTTTGTTTTAAAGTCGTTTTGTGTGGTAAACCACATTTATTGATTTGTATATGTTGAATCATCTTTGCATCCTGGACTAAAACCTATTTGCTCATGGTGTATCTTCACTGGGCTGTTGGATTCATTTTGCTGGTATTTTGTTAAACATTGCATCAACGTTCATTGGGTATATTGGTCTGTAGTTTTATTTTTGTTTTTCTCATGTTCTTGCCTGGCTTTGGTAACTGGGTGACACTGGCTTTGTAGAATGAGCTAGAAAGGAATCCCTCCTTGTTGACTTTTTTTTTTTTTTTTTTTTTTTTGAGACAGAGTCTCACTCTGTCACCCAGGCTGGAGTGCAGTGGCACGATCTCAGCTCACTGCACCCTCCATCTCCCAGGCTCAAGAAATTCTCCTGCCTCAGCCTCCCAAGTAGCTGAGATTACAGGCGTGCACCACCATGCCCGGCTGATTTTTGTATTTTTAGTAGAGACGGGCTTTCACCGTGTTGGCCAGGCTGGCCTCGTTGACTTTTTGAAACAGTTTTGGTAAGATTGGTACCAGTGCTTCTTTGTGCCTCTGATAGACTTGGGCTGTGAACCCATGTGGTCCTGGGCTTGTTGTTGTTTTTCTTGTTGTTGTTGTTGCTGTTGGGAGATTTTTTATTACTGATTCGATCTTACTCCTTGTTGTAAGTTTGTTCAAGATTTCTATTCCCTCCTGGTTCAATTTTGAGAGGCTGTATGTTTCCAGGTATTTATTCATTTCCTCTAGTTTGTGAGTGTAGAGGTTTTCATAGCAGTCTTAATAATCTTTTGTATTTCTGTATTGTCAGTTGTAATGTCTCCTTTTTCATTTCTGATTGTGCTGATTTAAATCTTCTTTTCTTGATGATTCTGGCTAGCAGTCTATCAATTTTGTTTATCTTATCTATTTTTTTGTTTTGTTTTTTACTTTTTCTTTTTGAAACAGGGTCTGGGTCTGTCCCCCTGCATGAAGTGCAGTGGCACAATCTTGGTTCACTGCAGCCTAGACTTCCTGGGCTCAAGCAGCTCTCCCACCTCAGCCTCTCAAATACCTGAGACTACAAGTACATGCCACCACACCTGGCTAATTTTTGTATTTTTTGTAGAGATGGGGTTTCACCATATTGTCCAGACTGGTCTTGAACTCCTGAGCTTTCAGCCTCCCAAAGTGCTAGGATTACAGACATGAGCCACCATACCCAGCCTTGTTTATCTTTTCAAAGAACCACTTATTTCATTTCCTTTATCTTTTGTACTTTTAAAATTGTTTTGTTTTATATTTGAGACAGAATTTTGCTCTTGTTGCCCAGACTGCAGTGCAATGGCATGATCTCGGCTCATTGTAACCTCCACTTCCTGGGTTGAAGTGATTCTCCTGCCTCAGCCTCCCGAATAGCTGGGATTACAGGCACGCGCCACCGTAGCCGGCTAATTTCATATTTTTAGTAGAAATGGGGTTTCACCATGTTGGTCAGACTGCTCTCGAACTCCTGACCTCAGGTGGTCCGCCTGCCTCAGCCTCACAAAATCCTGTGATTACAGGCGTGAGCCACTACTGCACCCAGCCTGTATTTTTTTTTGTTTGTTTTTTTGTTTTTTGCCTCAATTTTATTTAGTTCTGCTCTTTCTTATTTCTTTTCTTCTGCTAATTTTGGGTTACTTTTTCTTTACTGATAATAAAAAAAGTACTTGGTGTGCAATGTTAGGTTGTTAATTTGTGATCTTTCTTCTTTTTTTTAAATGTGGACATTTCATTAACCTCTGTCTTAGCACTGCTTTTGTGATATCCCAGATGTTTTGGTATGTCGTGCTACCACTTCTGTGGTATTCCAGAGGTAATTGGTATGTTGTGTCTCCATTTTCATTTATTTCATAAAGCAAAAAGTTTTAAAATTTACATCTTAATTTCATTGTTGACCCAAAGATTATCATTCAGGAGTAGGTTGTTTAACTTTCATGTATTTGTATAGTTTTGAGAAATGCTCTTAAAATTGACTTGATCTCTAATTTTATTCCACTTTGATTTGAGAAGATACTTGATATGATTTTTTTTTAATTTATTGAGACTTGTTTTGTGGTCTAATATATGGTCTATCTTGGAGAATGTTCCATGCACTGATGAGAAGAATGCATGTTCTGTGGTTATTGGATAGAATATTCTGTATATGTCTATTAAGTCCATTTGATCGAATTTAAGTCCATTATTTCTCCGTTGATTTTCTGTCTTGATGATTTGTCTCCTAGTGTCAGTAGTGTGTTAAACTTCCACACTATTATTGTATTGTTGTCTATCTCTTTTCTTTGGTGTAGTAGTATTTGTTTTATTAATTAGCATGCATCTGTGTTGGGTGCATATTTATATTTAGCATTGCTATATCTTCTTGTTGAACTGCTCCATTTAGTATTATATAATAACCCCCTTTGGCATTTTTTATTGTTTTTTATTTAAAGGTTGTTTTACCTGATATAAGTATAGCATTCCTGCTCACTTTTGATTTTCATTTATGTTGAATATCTTTTTACATCCCTTTGCTTTCAGTCTATAAGTGTCTTTGTAAGTTAGGTGAGTTTTCTTTTACTTTTTTTTTTTTTTCCTGAGACAGAGTCTCGCTCTGTCACCCAGGCTAGAGTGCAATGGCATGGTCTCAACTCACTGCAACCTCCGCCTCCCAGGTTCAAGCAATTTTCCCACCTCAGCCCCCGGAGTAGCAGGGACTACAGGCGCATGCCATCACGCCCAGTTAATTTTTGTATTTTTGGTAGAGACAGGATTTCACTATGTTGGCCAGGCTGGTCTTGAACTCCTGACCTCATGATCCACCCACCTCAGCCTCCCAAAGTGCTGGGATTACAGATATGGGCCACCGTGCCCGGCAAGGTGGGTTTTCTTTAAGCAGCATATGGTTGGATCATGTCTTTTTAAGCTGTTCCACCAATCTACATCTTTTAAATGGAGTATTTAATTCATTTATGTTTAAGGTTAATATGGGTATGTGATGTTATATTCCTCATAATTTTTTTTTTTTTTTTTTTGAGACAGAGTCTTGCTCTGTTGCCTAGGCTGGAGTGCAGTGGTGTGATCTAGGCTCACTGCAATCTCCACCTCCTGAGTTCAAGTGATTCTCCTGCCTCAGCCTCCTGAGTAGCTGGGATTACAGGTGTGCACCACCACACCTGGCTAATTTTGTATTTTAGTAGAGATGGGGTTTCACCATGTTGGTCAGGCTGGTCTCAAACTCCTGACCTCATGATCCGGCCACCTTGGCATCCCAAAGTGCTAGGATTACAGGTGTGAGCCACCGTGCCCGGCCTGTATTCCTTATAATGTTGATTGTTATTTAGTTCCTTTGCAGTCTCATTTGCATAATTGTTTTCTAAGGCCTATGAGTTTACACTTTTGTGTGTTTTTTATGATGATAAGTATCAATGTTTAAAACTCCCTTGAGCATTTCTTGTAGATGCAGTATAGTGCTGATGAATTCCCTAAGCATTTGCTGGTCTGAGAAATACTATTTCTCATTCATTTATGAAGCTTATTCTAGCAGAATACAAAATTTGTGGTTGACAGTTTTTTTCTCTAGGAAGTCTGAAAATATGATTCCAATCTCCTTACTTGTAAGGTGTCTGCTGAAAAGTCCACTGTTAGTCTGATGGAATTTCCTGTATAGGTTTTTAGAACACTTTTCTCTTCTCTTGCTGATTTTAGGATTTTTTTCCCTTTACATTGACTTAAGATTGTCTAGTGACTATTTGTCTTGAAGTCTATCTTGCAATGTATTTTCCAGGAGTTCTCTGAGTATCTTCTATCCTGGATTTTAAATCTCTAACTAAGGTTAGGGAAGTTTTCCCCAATTATTTCCTCAAGTAGATTTTCCACACTTTTTACCCTTCTTTCTCCCTCAGGAATACCTGTGATTCATGGGTTCAAATGTTTTACATAACCACATACTTCCTGAAGGCTTTGTTCATATTTTAATTCTCTTTTCTTTCTTTTTCGTCTGACTGGGTTAATTTGAAAGATTTGTCTTCAGTCTCTGAAATTCTTTCTTCTTCTTGGTGTAGTCTATTGTTAAAGCTTTCAGCTGCATTTGCAACTACTTTGATGAATTTTTTATTTCCAGGTGGTTTGATTTTTTTTTTTTTGAATATTTATCTCTTGGTACATTTTTATTCATATGCTGAATTGATTTTTTAAATTTCTTTGCATTGTCTTCAACTTTCTCTTGGATTTCATTGAGTTTCTTTATCATTATTTTGAATTATTTATTTTGTATTTCAAAGATTTTATTTTCATTAGGATCTATTGCTAGAAAGTTAGTGTAATTTTTGGGGGGTGTCATAACATTCTATTTTTTCAGAGTATTTTTTCTTTTCTTTTTTTTTTTTTTT